>NC_069504.1:813912610-814125110 GCF_027579735.1 Bombina bombina
ACTTTCAGTTTAAATTTTCACAGGTTTAACTTTATTTTTGTTTTAGAACAAAATCATGCTGGTCTTTCATAGAATGCTCCAGTCAGAATTCTGTCTCCAGTCCCCATAACATGAGTGCCCCAGCTCTACCCAAAACCTGCTGTGACTCCACCAATAGCACTCAACAACATCTACTCCATGCACAACCAAGCTCACTGCAAACCTATGGCTCTGCTCCTCCAGATGTGTCTCCACCCACAAATCACCTATGGTCATTGCTCACAAGTCTCCCGTACCTCCCCAGAAAGCCTCCGGAAAATTGAGTTATACACTAGCAACATATGAGCATCTGCTGAGGAATAGAAAGAACCCCTCTCACATACCGCCCAACATATTTAGCTGGCTATCCTGGACTCAGGAGGTTTAGGGCAATTTATCAAGCTGAGGTATACAGGGGCGCACATACGTGTGCATGTCTTGTTCATGGACGTGTCAGGGTGAACTATTGTCGGGTTTAAGGGAAATCCTGCAAATCGGGACAAAGCTCAGTATCCAGAACTGTTCCACACTAATAGGGACAGTTGGGGCTGGGAGGCCTGCTCTCAGGTTCTTTCCTGGCTGGTGAGGTGATAAAATGTTAAATTACTCCAGAGACTCTGGAAACAGGAAACAATCCCTAATATACATAACTGGCTACAACAAATCTCATTGAACCTCTCTTTAGAGAGATAATTCTATATGTCTATTGTCTACTAATAGACTAGACACATATCACAATTTGACTTTCCTATGAGAAACAAAACCACAAATTCCACCTGATGGTCCATAAGGGAGTGGAGATGCACATTATGCAGAATATAACCCATGCACTAAAACCCTCACACCTAATCTCCTAAACCAGCTTTGCAAGGCTCTTACTAAATTATACACTATCTATAAAGCCAATATTTCTCACACACTCTATCATATAGGACTAAAGAAGCCTACCTCTCTTACAAGGTAATCAAGCCTTCAAAACTGGTCATTTATTATAGCGTTGTCTGAATTTACAATTGCATACATGACTACATGTTACATGTGCGTATGTTACATTGCATGAATACAGAGTTAAAAAAAAACAACGTTAAATTACATCTTCACATTATTACATTCTACAGTCTTTACACTTAGATGACCAGTATAGTCAATAGAAAAAAACCTGTTGGAAAATGTATTGGCTCTTTTGAGCCTGGAAAATTGTACATAGTAATTTGACATCACTAGGGACATTATTGGGCACAAGTGGCTTAAAAAGTCAGGAAGCAGTTAATTTATATTTGCCTAGGGGCACTGCATGTGTAAATTCAGCACTTCCATAATCCTCTCAATGGTGTTGAGCCAAGACTGAACTCACTTTATTTGTTCAATCTGCTTTTACTCAGAAAACTCTGTAAAAAAGAGAGAGGGGTGGAGTCTTGCCTTTGCATGGACGCATGTTTATTATAAACACAGGCGTACAAAACATTTTAGTCACATAGATGCCAACATTAAAAAAAAACTATCAGGGGCACTTTACAGTAGAGGAATTCAGTAAACAGATTAGGAGCGAATCTTTGCAATATACATAAAATATTAAATAATGTATGATTCAATCTGATATGTAAACTGCAGGAGATTCACAGCTCACTAAATTATATATATATATATATATATATATATATATATATATATATATATATATATATATATATATATATATATATATAATTGCATAATTATGCTTTTCTAATGTAAAGTGCAAGAGACTGAGATGCCACAAAATGCAAATATACTGTATACATACAACCAATGAATCTGATTCACAGCCAGATATCCATGCCAAGCCAATATATTTTACAGACAGACTTCCAGGGCAATTATACCACAGGACAGTAAAGCAAAAGACTGGACTGTTCTGAGAAAATAGGGACAGTTGACAAGTATCATCATGTCTGACAGCTACAATCAATTCAGGATAGACCCCAGGACAGTAATACCATGGGGAAGAAGAAATTATTTTTTTTTGCCATAAATTATTCTACCCAAACTATTTTTTTTGTCTATGCACGTGTCTAGTTGGTTTTGTGTATGTATAATAAGATATATCTGTGAATAAAGATTAAATCATATATTTCATAATTTGCTTTAATTGTTTGCAGTTTACATTGGGTGCTCAAATACTCTTCTGCAAAGTGTTCACATGGGAAATCTGTGCATCCTATTTTAAGAGAATATAAATGATGCAGCCCAAATAGAGGAGGCAGTTTGAACAAGCGCTATAAACAACAAGAATTGAAACTTGCTGAAAGCTTCCCTTTAATCCCTATATGTGTTTTGTTAACAATAACACTATAATAAAGTCAGGTTAATTACTTCTGCATGATGCAGATACATAAGCTATAAGCAGGTCTTTACTGAGTGTGACATCATATTAGTCAGACTTCCAGCTATAAGAAGCTAATAAAAGAGATATTAAACTCAAATATAATCCTCCATAATATGTTTATTATGTAACGTACATTTTTTTATAGTTATTTGTTTTGAGATATTGTATTTGACATATCTGTATATAGCAGTTGTCTCACAGTCCCTAGTGTAGGAGCCCAGTGTTCAAGGGGTATGTTCTTGGACTGCTACTAAATACAATTCTTGCTGATGCTGATATATGTTATGTATATATTAAATATTGTTTGTGTCCCATTTATTACTGAACAAAAAAGGGGGGGGGGGGAATCACCCTGCTAAATTTGCTTTGCAAACTTTGTGTGCTTTAGTTGCAAAGGAATTTCACATTTCCCCTGTGAGTTATAGGTAACTGTATCTATCACATTAAAGGGACATGAAACCCCAAAATTTCTTTCATGATTTAAGTAGAACATACAATTTTAAACAACTTTCTAGTTTACTTCTATTATCAAATTTCCTTTATTCTCTTGGTATCATTTGTTGAAAGAGCAGCAATACACTACTGGTTTCTAACTGAACACATGGGTGAGCCAATGGCAATCTTTATATATATTCATCCACCAATCAGCAGCTAGAATCTAGGTTAATTGCTGCTCCTGAGCTTACCTAGATAAACCTTTCAGCAAAGGATAACAAGAGAAGGAAGCAAATTAAATAATAGATGTAAATTGGAAAGTTGTTTAAAATGGTATGCTCTGTCTAACTCATGAATGTTTAATCATGAATTTACTGTCCCTTTAATGTCAGTATGGCCATCATAGCTACATATTAGCCTGTTCATATTTACACCTCTGCCATATGCCATAATGTTCACTAATTTGAATATCAGGTGTTACAAAAATTACTGTCCTAGGAAGAAATGATCTGCAATTTGAAATACCCCTGTTTTTTTAAGTTACATTTAATCCTTAGTGGAAATATTATTCTGATTGTATTACTTTGAATAGAACACATGTATTAGCAACAGGGGCACAACTACAGGAGTCTCAGAGGTTTTAATTTAGACTGGGTCCGCACATCTAGAGGACTCATCTGGCTTTACAATCCATAGTGGTGGTACTGCTATGGGGCGCATAGTGGGGGCCGGGCTATGTCTTGCCCCTCTGTGTGTCACCCTGGCTGACAGTTTATAGAAACTGTACAGATCTGCCATTACAATATAGTGGCAAGGTTTCCAATATGGCCACCACAACGTTTCTGTACATAAAAACCTGCCCCTATATATGTGCAGGAAGGATGCACAAATGCATATACTCTGGCTTAAACTAATAAAAAGGGAAGGATGACTCATAGTACCAGAGAAGGCGCTCCTCTTTCTTCTACATTACTTGACTGCTGGTGTTCTAAAATTTGTCTTGACGCATAAGAATGCAGGACATGCGTCACTTCATCAGCTGTTGGAGGTGCGTGGCACTCATTGCGCAAGCGCAAGTGGCCCGACCTCTCAAAAACATAATTTATGTAAGAACTTACCTGATAAATTCATTTCTTTCATATTAGCAAGAGTCCATGAGCTAGTGACGTATGGGATATACATTCCTACCAGGAGGGGCAAAGTTTCCCAAACCTCAAAATGCCTATAAATACACCCCTCACCACACCCACAAATCAGTTTAACGCATAGCCAAGAAGTGGGGTGATAAGACAAAAGTGCGAAAGCATAAAAAATAAGGAATTGGAATAATTGTGCTTTATACAAAAAAAACAAACAAAAAACCATAACCACCACAAAAAAGGGTGGGCCTCATGGATTCTTGCTAATATGAAAGAAATTAATTTATCAGGTAAGTTCTTACATAAATTATGTTTTCTTTCATGTAAGTCCATGAGCTAGTGACGTATGGGATAATGAATACCCAAGATGTGGATCTTCCACGCAAGAGTCACTAGAGAGGGAGGGATAAAATAAAGACAGCCAATTCCGCTGAAAATAATCCACACCCAAAATAAAGTTTAAATCTTATAATGAAAAAAACTGAAATTATAAGCAGAAGAATCAAACTGAAACAGCTGTCTGAAGTACTTTTCTACCAAAAACTGCTTCAGAAGAAGAAAACACATCAAAATGGTAAAATTTTGTAAAAGTATGCAAAGAAGACCAAGTTGCTGCTTTGCAAATCTGATCAACCGAAGCTTCATTCCTAAACGCCCAGGAAGTAGAAACTTACCTAGTAGAATGAGCTGTAATCCTTTGAGGCGGAGTTTTACCCGACTCGACATAAGCATGATGAATCAAAGACTTTAACCAAGACGCCAAAGAAATGGCAGAGGCCTTCTGACCTTTCCTAGAACCGGAAAAGATAACAAATAGACTAGAAGTCTTTCGGAATTTTTTAGTAGCTTCAACATAATATTTCAAAGCTCTAACTACATCCAAAGAATGCAACGATCTTTCCTTAGAATTCTTAGGATTAGGACACAATGAAGGAACCACAATTTCTCTACTAATGTAGAATTCACAACCTTAGGTAAAAATTTAAAAGAAGTTCGCAACACCGCCTTATCCTGATGAAAAATCAGAAAAGGAGACTCACAAGAAAGAGCAGATAATTCAGAAACTCTTCTAGCAGAAGAGATGGCCAAAAGAAACAACACTTTCCAAGAAAGTAATTTAATGTCCAGCGAATGCATAGGTTCAAACGGAGGAGCTTGAAGAGCCCCCAGAACCAAATTCAAACTCCAAGGAGGAGAAATTGACTTAATAACAGGTTTTATACGAACCAAAGCTTGTACAAAACAATGAATATCAGGAAGACTAGCAATCTTTCTGTGAAAAAGAACAGAAAGAGCAGAGATTTGTCCTTTTAAGGAACTTGCAGACAAACCTTTATCCAAACCATCCTGAAGAAACTGTAAAATTCTAGGAATTCTAAAAGAATGCCAAGAAAAATGATGAGAAAGACACCAAGAAATGTAAATCTTCCAGACTCGATAAGATATCTTCCTAGATACAGATTTACGAGCCTGTAACATAGTATTAATCACAGAGTCAGAGAAACCTCTATGACTGAGAATCAAGCGTTCAATCTCCATACCTTCAAATTTAAGGATTTGAGATCCTGATGGAAAAAAGGACCTTGCGATAGAAGGTCTGGTCTTAACGGAAGAGTCCATGGTTGGCAAATGGCCATCTGGACATGATCTGCATACCAAAACCTGTGAGGCCATGCTGGAGCCACCAGCAGAACAAACGAGCACTCCTTTAGAATCTTGGAAATTACTCTTGGAAGAAGAACTAGAGGTGGAAAGATATAGGCAGGATGATACTTCCAAGGAAGTGACAATGCATCCACTGCCTCCGCCTGAGGATCCCTGGATCTGGACAGATACATGGGAAGTTTCTTGTTTAGATGAGAAGCCATCAGATCTATTTCTGGAAGTCCCCACATTTGAACAATCTGAAGAAATACCTCTGGGTGAAGAGACCATTCGCCCGGATGTAACGTTTGGCGACTGAGATAATCCGCTTCCCAATTGTATATACCTGGGATATGAACCGCAGAAATTAGACAGGAGCTGGATTCCGCCCATACCAGTATTCAAGATACTTCTTTCATAGCCAGAGGACTGTGAGTCCCTCCTTGATGATTGACATATGCCACAGTTGTGACATTGTCCGTCTGAAAACAAATGAACAACTCTCTCTTTAGAAGAGGCCATGACTGAAGAGCTCTGAAAATTGCACGGAGTTCCAAAATATTGATTGGTAATCTCACCTCCTGAGATTCCCAAACCCCTTGTGCTGTCAGAGACCCCCAAACAGCTCCCCAACCTGTCAGACTTGCATCTGTTGAAATCACAGTCCAGGTTGGAAGAACAAAAGAAGCCCCCTGAACTAAACGATGGTGGTCTGTCCACCACGTCAGAGAGTGTCGTACAATCGGTTTTAAAGATATTAATTGAGATATCTTTGTATAATCCCTGCACCACTGGTTCAGCATACAAAGCTGAAGAGGTCGCATGTGAAAACGAGCAAAGGGGATCGCGTCCGATGCAGCAGTCATAAGACCTAGAATTTCCATGCATAAGGCTACCGAAGGGAATGATTGAGACTGAAGGTTTCGACAAGCTGAAACCAATTTTAGACGTCTCTTGTCTGTCAGAGACAGAGTCATGGGCACTGAATCTATCTGGAAACCTAAAAAGGTTACCCTTGTCTGAGGAATCAATGAACTTTTTGGTAAATTGATCCTCCAACCATGTTCTCGAAGAAACAATACAAGTCGATTCGTATGAGATTCTGCTAAATGAGAAGACTGAGCAAGTACCAAGATATCGTCCAAATAAGGAAATACCACAATACCCTGTTCTCTGATTACAGACAAAAGGGCACCGAAAACCTTTGTAAAAATCCTTGGAGCTGTTGCTAGGCCAAACGGCAGAGCCACAAACTGGTAATGCTTGTCTAGGAAAGAGAATCTCAGAAACTGATAGTGATCTGGATGAATCGGAATATGCAGATATGCATCCAGTAAATCTATTGTGGACATATAATGCCCTTGCTGAACAAAAGGCAGAATAGTCCTTATAGTTACCATTTTGAATGTTGGTATTCTTACAAAACGATTCAATATTTTTAGATTCAGAACTGGTCTGAAGGAATTCTCCTTCTTTGGTACAATGAAGAGATTTGAGTAAAACCCCAGCCCCTGTTCCAGAACTGGAACTGGCATAATTACTCCAGCCAACTCTAGAGAAATGCTTGAGCCTTCACTGGATTTACTGGGACACGGGAAAGAAAAAATCTTCTTGCAGGAGGCCTTATCTTGAAGCCTATTCTGTACCCTTCTGAAACAATGTTCTGAATCCAAAGATTGTGAATCGAATTGATCCAAATTTCTTTGAAAAATCGTAATCTGCCCCCTACCAGCTGGGCTGGAATGAGGGCCGCACCTTCATGTTGACTTGGGAGCTGGCTTTGGCTTTCTAAAAGGCTTGGATTTATTCCAGACTGGAGATGGTTTCCAAACTGATACCGCTCCTGTAGGGGAAGGATCAGGCTTTTGTTCCTTATTGTGACGAAAGGAACGAAAACGATTATTAGACCTAAATTTACCTTTAGATTTTTTATCCTGTGGTAAAAAAGTTCCTTTCCCCCCAGTAACAGTTGAAATAATAGAATCCAACTGTGAACCAAATAATTTATTACACTGGAAAGAAAGGGAAAGCAAAGTTGACTTAGAAGACATATCAGCATTCCAAGTTTTAAGCCATAAAGCTCTTCTAGCTAAAATAGCTAGAGACATATACCTGACATCAACCCTAATGATATCAAAGATGGCATCACAAATAAAATTATTAGCATGTTGAAGAAGATTAACAATGCTATGAGAATTATGATCTGTTACTTGTTGCGCTAAAGCTTCTAACCAAAAAGTTGAAGCTGCAGCAACATCCGCTAAAGATATAGCAGGTCTAAGAAGATTACCTGAACATAAGTAAGCTTTTCTTAGAAAGGATTAAATTTTCCTATCTAAAGGATCCTTAAAGGAAGTACTATCTGCCGTAGGAATAGTAGTACGTTTAGCAAGAGTAGAGATAGCCCCATCAACTTTAGGGATTTTGTCCCAAAACTCTAATCTGTCAGATGGCACAGGATATAATTGCTTAAAACGTTTAGAAGGAGTAAATGAATTACCCAAATTATTCCATTCCCTGGAAATTACTTCAGAAATAGCGTCAGGGACAGGAAAGACTTCTGGAATAACTACAGGAGATTTAAAAACCTTATTTAAACGTTTAGATTTAGTATCAAGAGGACCAGAATCCTCTATTTCTAATGCAATTAAAACTTCTTTAAGTAAAGAACGAATAAATTCCATTTTGAATAAATATGAAGATTTATCAGCATCAACCTCTGAAACAGAATCCTCTGAACCAGAGGAAACATTATCAGAATCAGAATGATGATGTTCATTTAACCCCTTAATGACCACAATGTACTCTGTATGTTACTGGTCGTTAAGGGTTTTTTCAGGACATAATAGCACAAGTCTAGCAAGAACACACTATTAATCCACTCCCTCCAGCAGGCTTTGTGGAATAGAGCAGTCTCAACGCTGGTGGCAAGACCGCGCTATAAAACAATCAAGTCCCAAAAAAAGGCCAGTGACATACAGGGTACGTCGCTGGTCCTTAAGGGGTTAAAAATTCATCTGAAAAATGAGAAGTTTTAAAAGACCTTTTACGTTTACTAGAAGGAGGAATAACAGACATAGCCTTCTTAATGGATTTAGAAACAAAATCTCTTATGTTAACAGGAACACTCTGAGTATTAGATGTTGATGGAACAGCAACAGGTAATGTAACATTACTAAAGGAAATATTATCTGCATTAACAAGTTTGTCATGACATTCATTACAAACAACAGCTGGAGGAACAGATACCACAAGTTTACAGCAAATACACTTAACTTTGGTAGGTCCAGCATCAGGCAGCGATTTTCCAGAAGTATCTTCTGATTCAGGGTCAATCTGAGACATCTTGCAATATGTAATGTCCGCGCCAAGAATGGCGCAATAAAATGAAGCATTTTCAGCCCCCGCGAGCCTAACAGCCCACAGGGAAAAAGTCAAATTTTAAGGTAAGAAAAAAATGATTATTCAAATGCATTATCCCAAATAATGAAACTGACTGTCTGAAATAAGGAATATTGAACATCCTGAATCAAGGCAAATAAATGTTTAAACACAAATATTTAGAACTTTATATAAAAGTGCCCAACCATAGCTTAGAGTGTCACAAAAATAAGACTTACTTACCCCAGGACACTCATCTACATGTAGTAGAAAGCCAAACCAGTACTGAAACGAGAATCAGTAGAGGTAATGGTATATATAAGAGTATCGTCGATCTGAAAAGGGAGGTAAGAGATGAATCTCTACGACCGATAACAGAGAACCTATGAAATAGACCCCGTAGAAGGAGATAATTGGATTCAAATAGGCAATACTCTCTTCACATCCATCTGACATTCACTGCACGCTGAGAGGAAAACCGGGCTCCAACCTGTTGCAGAGCGCATATCAACGTAGAATCTAGCACAAACTTACTTCACCACCTCCACAGGAGGCAAAGTTTGTAAAAACTGATTTGTGGGTGTGGTGAGGGGTGTATTTATAGGCATTTTGAGGTTAGGGAAATTTTGCCCCTCCTGGTAGGAATGTATATCCCATACGTCACTAGCTCATGGACTCTTGCTAATTACATGAAAGAAATCAGCTGTTTCAGAAGCAGCAAAGGGTCGAGGAGTTATATAGACATTAGCCTTTATTGCGCATGCGCTCCCGACACACTCCGCGCATGCGCACGGCATCAGAGGATCCAGGGTTTATACAGGCGAGTTGCCCTCAGTGCGCATGCGCGCGGTAATGTACAATGGGGGGGGGGGGACATACAATTTGAAAAAATATTTAAAAATATGTGAATCCCAAAGAAATGCATGTACAGTGTCATGTGGCCCCACAAAAATCTAAAGGTTGTCTAGTGTCTACATAGAGTGATCGGACCTAAGGTTTATGGAATGAACCATTTACAAATTTAAATAAATTTATGTATTTGCAAAATTATTTAACTAAACAGAAACCTAGGAGAGCTATGTACAACGATTGAGAAAACCTATATATTAAATGGGAGTGTTGGACTTGGCAGGAGAAAAACTGTGTTCTTCCAAGACATCATTTTGCAAATACATAAATTTATTTAAATATGTAAACCTTAGGTCCAATCGCTCTATGTAGACACTAGAAAACCATTAGATTTTGTGGGGCCACATGACACTGTACATGTTTTTTTTTTAATTGAATCCACCCTTTACTTTAAGTGTTGATAATTTGGGATTCACATATTTTTTAATATTATTTCAAATTATGTTTGTTTCTCCCCCCCATTGTACGTCACCGCGCATGCGCACTGAAGGCAACTCGCCTGTATAAACCCTGGACCCTCTGATGCTGTGCGCATGCGGGGAGTGTGTCGGGAGCGCATGCGCAATAAAGGCTAATGTCCATATTACTCCTCGACCCTTTGCTGCTACTGAAACAGCTGATTTTGAGAGGTTAGGCCACTTGCGCATGCGCAATGAGTGTGACACATCTCCAACAGCTAATAAAGAGACGCGTGGCCTGCATTCTTTTGCGTCGAGACAAATTTTAGAAGACCGGCTCAGCTTCTGGAAATGGGCAGAAAGGGTACTGTAAAAATAGGGCCCAGCCACAGCCTTTGTCGTGGGGATCAGTAAGATCTAGTTATGCCCCTAATTAGCAAATTTGCTTCATGCACCTTTATTTAAACACATATCCTACTCACAAGACTTGCTATGGCACAGATGATACAAACAAGTCATCACCAATGAACTATATGGTTTCTGAGCAGGTGCATTGTTTGAATGCGGTACACAAGGCATATTTACATATGCTCTGTGATACATGGTAAAAGCAATGACTGCAACAGTGATAACTTTTACCTGGAGAATTTTTACCATTACATATGTTTTGCAAAGAATGCTTCTAGTCAAATTAGAAATATGCTCATGTGCATTTCATTTTTATATCCCTTTAAGTTGGATAAATACTAACGTATACACTAAGATTATGTTATACAAATAAATGATAAATAATTCTTGTGCGTGTATTTTATTGCTTAAAAGGGTTATGAAACCCAAAAATTTTCTTTCATGATTCACATAAAGTAAACAATTTTAAACTACTTTCCAATTTACTTCTACTATCTAATTTGCTTCAGTCTCTTGCTATCCTTTGTAGAAGAAACAGCAATGCACTTGGGGGAGCCAATAACATGAGGAACATATGTGCAGCCACCAATCAGTAGCTTTTGGGCCCACCTAGGTAAGCTTTTCAACAAAGGACACCAAGTGAATGCAACATATTAGATAAAATAACATAATTTATGTAAGAATTTACCTGCTAAATTAATTTCTTTCATATTGGTAAGAGTCCATGAGCTAGTGACGTATGGGATATACAATCCTACCAGGAGGGACAAAGTTTCCCAAACCTCAAAATGCCTATAAATACACCCCTCACCACACCACAATTCAATTTAATGAATAGCCAAGTAGTTGGGTGATAAAGAAAGGAGTAAAAAGCATCAACAAAGGAATTTGGAAATAATTGTGCTTTATACAAAAAAATCATAACCACCATAAAAAGGGTGGGCCTCATGGACTCTTGCCAATATGAAAGAAATGAATTTATCAGGTAAATTCTTACATAAATTATGTTTTCTTTCATGTAATTGGCAAGATTCCATGAGCTAGTGACATATGGGATATCAATACCCAAGATGTGGAACTCCACTCAAGAGTCACTAGAGAGGGAGGGATAAAAATAAATAACAGCCATTTTCCGCTGAAAAAATAATCCACAACCCAATTTATAAGTTTATTCTATAATGAGAAGAAAAACTTGAAACATCAGCAGAAAAATCAAACTGAAACAGCTGCCTGAAGAACTTTTCTACCAAAGACTGCTTCTGAAGAAGCAAATACATCAAAACGGTAGAATTTAGTAAATGTATACAAAGAGGACCAAGTTGCCGCTTTGCAAATCTAATCAACTGAAGCTTCATTCTTAAAAGTCCACAAAGTGGAGACTGATCTAGTAGAATGAGCTGTAATTCTCTGAGGCGAGGCCTGACCCGACTCCAAATAAGCTTGAAGAATCAAAAGCTTTAACCAAGAAGCCAAGGAAATAGCAGAGGCCTTCTGACCTTTCCTAGGACCAGAAAATATAACAAATAGACTAGAAGTCTTCCTGAAATCTTTAGTAGCTTCAACATAATATTTCAAAGCTCTTACCACATCCAAAGAATGTAAGGATCTCTCCAAAGAATTCTTAGGATTAGGACACAAGGAAGGGACAACAATTTCTCTACTAATGTTGTTAGAATTCCCAACCTTAGGTAAAAATTGAAATGAAGTCCACAAAAACGCCTTATCCTGATGAAAAATCAGAAAAGGAGACTCACAAGAAAGAGTAGATAGCTCAGAAACTCTTCTAGCAGAAGAGATAGCCAAAAGGAACAACACTTTCCAAGAAAGTAGTTTAATATCCAAAGAATGCATAGGCTCAAAAGGAGGAGCCTGTAACGCCTTCAAAACCAAATTAAGACTCCAAGGAGGAGAAATTGATTTAATGACAAGCTTGATACGAAGTAAAGCCTGTACAAAACAGTGAATATCAGGAAGTTTAGCAATCTTTCTGTGAAATAAAACAGAAAGAGCAGAGATTTGTCCCTTCAAGGAACTTGCAGACAAACCTTTATCCAAACCATCCTGAAGAAACTGTAAAATTCTAGGAATTCTAAAAGAATGCCAAGAGAATTTATGAGAAGAACACCATGAAATGTAAGTCTTCCAAACTTGATAATAAATCTTTCTAGAGACAGATTTACGAGCTTGTAACATAGTATTAATCACTGAGTCAGAGAAACCTCTATGACTTAGCACTAAGCGTTTAATTTCCATACCTTCAAATTTAATGATTTGAGATCCTGATGGAAAAATGGATCTTGAGACAGTAGGTCCGGCCTTAACGGAAGTGACCAAGGTTGGCAACTGGACATCCGAACAAGATCCGCATACCAAAACCTGTGTGGCCGTGCTGGAGCCACCAGCAACACAAACGATTGTTCCATGATGATTTTGGAGATTACTCTTGGAAGAAGAACTAGAGGCGGAAAGATGTAAGCAGGTTGATAACACCATGGAAGTATCAATGCATCCACTGCTTCCGCCTGAACATTCCTGGACCTGGACAGGTATCTGGGAAGTTTCTTGTTTAGATGAGAGGCCATCAGATCTATCTCTGGAAGACCCCACATCTGAACAATCTGAGAAAACACATCTGGATGGAGAGACCACTCACCTGGATGTAAAGTCTGACAACTGAGATAATCCGCCCCCCAATTGTCTACACCTGGGATATGCACCGCAGAGACTAGACAGGAGCTGGATTCCACCCAAGCAAGTATCCGAGATACTTCTTTCATGGCTTGGGGACTGTGAGTCCCACCCTGATGATTGACATATGCCACAGTTGTGATATTGTCTGTCTGAAAGCAAATGAACGGTTCTCTCTTTAACAGAGGCCAAAACTGAAGAGCTCTGAGAATTGCACGGAGTTCTAAAATATTGATTGGTAATCTCGCCTCTTGAGATTTCCAAACCCCTTGTGCTGTCAGAGATTCCCAAACAGCTCCCCAACCTGAAAGACTTGCATCTGTAGTTATTACAGTCCAGGTTGACCGAACAAAAGAAGCCCCTTGAACTAAACACTGGTGACTTAACCACCAAGTCAGAGAGAGTCGAACATTGGGATTTAAGGATATTTGATTCAGCATACAAAGCTGGAGAGGTCTCATGTGAAAACGAGCAAAGGGGATCGCGTCCGATGCTGCAGTCATGAAGCCTAAAACTTCCATGCACAAAGCCACTGAAGGAAATGACTGAGACTGAATGTGCCAACAAGCTGCAACCAATTTCAAACATCTCATGTCTGTTAGAGACAGAGTCATGGACACTGAATCTATCTGGAAACCTAAAAAGGTGACCCTTGTCTGAGGAATCAAGAAACTTTTTGGTAAATTGATCCTCCAACCATGTTTCCGAAGAAACAACACTAGTTGATTCATGTGAGATTCTGCAGAACGTAAAGACTGAGCTAGTACCAAGATATCATCCAAATAAGGAAACACCGCAATACCCTGTTCTCTGATTACAGAGAGTAGGGCACCCAGAACCTTTGAAAAGATTTTTGGAGCTGTTGTTAGGCCAAATGGAAGAGCAACAAATTGGTAATGCTTGTCTAGAAAAGAGAATCTCAGGAACTGATAATGTTCTGGATGAATCGGAATATGAAGGTATGCATCCTGCAAGTCTATTGTGGACATATAATGTCCTTGCTGAACAAAAGGCAAAAAGTTGAAAGTTGGTACTCTTACATAATGATTCAAATTTTTCAGATCCAGAACTGGTCTGAATGAATTTTCCTTCTTTGGGATAATGAATAGATTTGAATAAAACCCCAGACCCTGTTCCTGAAAAGGAACCGGCATGATTACCCCTGAAAACTCCAGGTCTGAAACACACTTCAGGAATGCCTGAGCTATTACTAGATTTGCTGGGATGCATGAGAGAAAAAATCTTCTCACAGGAGGTCTTACTCTGAATCCTATTCAATACCCTTGAGAGACAATGCTCTGAATCCATTGATTTTGGACAGAATCTATCCAAATATCCTTGAAAAACCTTAATCTGCCCCATACCAGCTGAGCTGGAATGAGGGCCGCACCTTCCTGCGGACTTAGGGGCTGACTTTGGTTTCTTAAAAGGCTTGGATTTATTCCAATTTGAGGAAGGCTTCCAAATGGAAACAGATTCCTTGGGGGAAGGATTAGACTTTTGTTCCTTATTTTGATGAAAGGAACGAAAATGGTTAGAAACCTTAGATTTACCCTTAGGTTTTTTATCCTGAGGCAGAAAAACTCCCTTTCCCCCAGTAACAGTTGAAATAATAGAATCCAACTGAGAACCAAATAAATTATTACCTTGGAAAGAGAGAGATAGCAATCTAGACTTAGATGTCATATCAGCATTCCAAGATTCAAGCCACAAAGCTCTTCTAGCTAAAATAGCTAAAGACATGGATCTAACATCAATTTAGATAATATCAAAAATGGCATCACAAATAAAACTATTAGCATGTTGCAGTAAGCGAATAATGCTAGATATGTCAGAATCCAATTCTTGTTGCGCTAAATTTTCCAACCAAAAAGTTGATGCAGCCGCAACATCAGCCAACGAAATTGCAGGTCTGAGAAGATGACCTGAATATAAATAGGCTTTCCTTAGATAAGATTCAAGCTTCCTATCTAAAGGATCCTTAAAGGAAGTACTATCTTCCATAGGAATAGTGGTACGTTTAGCAAGAGTAGAAATAGCCCCATCAACTTTGGGGACTTTTTCCCAAAACTCTATAGAAATTGCTGGTAAAGGATATAATTTTTTAAACCTTGAAGAAGGAATAAAAGAAGTACCTGGCTTATTCCATTCTTTAGAAATCATATCAGAAATAGCATCAGGAATAGGAAAAACCTCTGGAGTAACCACAGGAGGTTTAAAAACAGCATTTAAACGCTTACTAGACTTAACGTCAAGAGGACTGGTTTCCTCAATATCTAAAGTAATTAACACTTCTTTTAATAAAGAACAAATATACTCTATTTTAAATAAATAAGTAGATTTGTCAGTGTCAATATCTGAGGAAGGATCTTCTGTATCAGATAGATCCTCATCAGAGGAGGATAAGTCATTATGTTGTCGGTCATTTGAAATTTCATCAACTGAGTGAGAAGTTTTAAAAGACCTTTTACGTTTATTAGAAGGTGGAAATGCAAACAAAGCCTTCTGAATAGAATCATTAACAAATTCTTTAAAATTCATAGGTATATCATGTACATTAGAAGTTGAAGGAACTGCAACCGGTAATGTACTATTACTGATGGACACATTATCTGCATGTAAAAGTTTATCATGACAACTATTGCAAATGACACTCTGAGAAATAACTTCCACAATCTTACAACAAATGCACTTAGCTTTGGTAGAACTGATGTCAGGCAGCAAAGTTCCAACAGATACTTCTGAGGCAGGATCAGATTGAGACATCTTGCAAAATGTAAAAGAAAAAACAACATATAAAGCAAAATTATCAATTTCCTTATATGACAGTTTCAGGAATGGGAAAAAATGCAAACAGCATAGCCTTCTGACATAGAAAAAGGCCAGAGGCAATCAGCAATGGGGTATAAAATTAATGAAAAATTTGGCACCAAGTATGACGCACAACGTAGGTGAAATTTTTTTTGGCGCCAACAATATCTGGAAATGACACACTTGCGCCACTAACGACGCCGGAAATTACGAACTTGCGTCAACGGACGTACTTTTCGCGCCAAAAAATTCTCGCGCCAAGAATGATGCAATAAAGTCTAGCATTTGGCGCACCCGTGGACCTAATACTGCCCACAATTTGTAAGCAAAAAGTAGTCAATCCCAGGTAAGAAAAAATATTTCTTAATATGTTTATTTCCCAAATATGAAACTGACAGTCTGCACAAGGAAATACAAGAACCTGACTCATGGCAAATATAAGTACAATACATATATTTAGAACTTTATATAAATGCATAAAGTGCCAGACCATAGCTGGGGTGTCTTAAGTAATAAAAAACATACTTACCAAAAAAGACACCCATCCACATATAGCAGATAGCCAAACCAGTACTGAAACAGTTATCAGTAGAGGTAATGGTATATGAGAGTATATCATCGATCTGAAAAGGGAGGTAGGAGATGAATCTCTACGACCGATAACAGAGAACCTATGAAATAGACCCCCGTTAGGAAAATCATTGCATTCAATAGGTAATACTCTCTTCACGTCCCTCTGATATTCCCTGTAAAAATGCTGAGAAGCGCATATCAACGTAGAAATCTTAGCACAAACTTACTTCACCACCTCCATAGGAGGCAAAGTTTGTAAAACTGAATTGTGGGTGTGGTGAGGGGTGTATTTATAGGTATTTGAGGTTTGGGAAACTTTGCCCCTCCTGGTAGGATTGTATATCCCATACGTCACTAGCTCATGGACTCTTGCCAATTACTTGAAAGAAAAGTTATTTGGAGAGTTGTTTAAAATTGTATGCTCTATCTGAATCATGGATTTCATGTCCCTTTAAATATGACAGGACCGATTTAAGTGTTAAAGAGACAGTCTAGTCAAAAATAAACTTTCATAATTCAGATAGGGCATTTTATTTTAAACAACTTTCCATTTTACTTTTATCATCAATTTTGCTTTGTTCTCTTGGTATTCTTAGTTGAATGCTAAACCTAGGAGGCTCATATGCAAATTTCTTAGCCCTTGAAGGCCGCCTCTTATCTTAATGGATTTTGACATTTTTTACAGCTAAAGGGTGTTAGTTCATGTGTGTAATATCTATAACATTGTGCTCACGCACGTGAAGTTACCTAGGAGTCAGCACAGATTGGCTAAACTGCAAGTCTGTCAGAAGAACTGAAATAAGGGGCAGTCTGCAGAGGCTTAGATATCAGGGGCGCGATCCGATATAGATCGCAGTTTGCGGCGCAAGCGAGGGAACCGGCGTCGCCCGCAGTTTCAGCTCGCAACTCGAGCTATCCCATATATGTCGCCGTCAGATGCTAACGTGCCGTAAGTCTGACAAACCAGCGATGTCCAGAAATCTGCGCAAGTACAAATTTCTGGCGTCGCCAGTGACTTGCGGCACGTTAGAAACTGCCGGCGCCTATAAAACCTGACTAAAGTCTAAAACACCCGCACTGTCTAACACGCCTCCCTAACATAGCCCGACACGTCTAACCCTCTATCCGCTATCCCCCCTCACTAGCCTAACAATAAAAAAGCTATTAACCCCTAAACCGCCGCTCCCGTACCCCGCCGCCAGCTATATTATATCTATAACCCCCTAAAGTGAGCCCCTAACACCGCCGCCATCTATATTACAATTATTAACCCCTAATGTAAGCCCCTTACACCGCCGCCATCTCTATTAAAATGATTAACCCCTAATTTAATCTACCTACCCCGCCGCCAGCTATATTATCTATATTAACCCTAAGTATATTATAGTTAATATAGGTATTACATTATATATATTAACTATATTAACCCTAATTATATTAGGGTTAATATAGTTACTATAGTATTTATATTAACTATATTAACTCTATCTAACCCTAACTAAATTTATATTAAATTAATCTAATTCATTTATAAACTAAAATATTCCTATTTAAATCTAAATACTTACCTATAAAATAAACCCTAAGATAGCTACAATATAATTAATAATTACATTGTAGCTATGTTAGGGTTAATATTTATTTTACAGGTAAATTGTTAATTATTTTAACTAGGTATAATAGATATTAAATAGTTATTAACTATTTAATATCTACCTAGTTAAAATAATTACCTAATTACCTGTAAAATAAATCCTAACCTAAGTTACAAATACACCTACACTATCAATAAATTTAATAAACTACAAACATCTATCTAAAAATACAATTAAATTAACTAAACTAAATTACAAAAAAAAACAAACACTAAATTACAAAAAATAAAAAAAAGATTACAAGATTTTTAAGCTAATTACACCTATTCTAAGCCCCCTAATAAAATAATAAACCCCCAAAATAAAAAAAAATTCCATGCCCTATTCTAAATTAAACAAATTTCAAAGCTCTTTACCTTACCAGCCCTTAAAAGGGCCTTTTGTGGGGCATGCCCCAAAGAATTCAGCTCTTTTGCATACAACAAATACAATCCCCCCCCCATTACAACCCACCACCCACATACCCCTATTCTAAAACCACCAAAACCCCCCTTAAAAAAGCCTAACACTACCCCCCTGAAGATCTCCCTACCTTGTCTTCACCACACCGGGCCGAACTCCTGATCCGATCCGGGCGATGTCTTCCTCCAAGCGGCAAAGAAGAATTCTTCCTCCGGCGATGTCTTCCTCCAAGCGGCAAAGAAGAATTCTTCCTCCGGCGACGTCTTCCTCCAAGCGGCAGCAAAGTCTTCATTCTTCCGGCGGCATCTTCAATCTTCTTTCTTCGCTCCGCCGCCGCGGAGCATCCATCCAGGCCGACGACTGAACGACGAATGAGGTACCTTTAAATGACGTCATCCAAGATGGCGTCCGCCGAATTCCGATTGGCTGATAGGATTCTATCAGCCAATCGGAATTAAGTTAAAAAAATCTGATTGGCTGATTGAATCAGCCAATCAGATTCAAGTTCAATCCGATTGGCTGATCCAATCAGCCAATCAGATTGAGCTCGCATTCTATTGGCTGATCGGAACAGCCAATAGAATGCGAGCTCAATCTGATTGGCTGATTGGATCAGCCAATCGGATTGAACTTGAATCTGATTGGCTGATTCAATCAGCCAATCAGATTTTTTTAACTTAATTCCGATTGGCTGATAGAATCCTATCAGCCAATCGGAATTCGGCGGACGCCATCTTGGATGACGTCATTTAAAGGTACCTCATTTGTCGTTCAGTCGTCGGCCTGGATGGATGCTCCGCGGCGGCGGAGCGAAGAAAGAAGATTGAAGATGCCGCCGGAAGAATGAAGACTTTGCTGCCGCTTGGAGGAAGACGTCGCCGGAGGAAGAACTCTTCTTTGCCGCTTGGAGGAAGACATCGCCGGAGGAAGAATTCTTCTTTGCCGCTTGGAGGAAGACATCGCCCGGATCGGATCAGGAGTTCGGCCCGGTGTGGTGAAGACAAGGTAGGGAGATCTTCAGGGGGGTAGTGTTAGGCTTTTTTAAGGGGGGTTTTGGTGGTTTTAGAATAGGGGTATGTGGGTGGTGGGTTGTAATGGGGGGGGGGGGGATTGTATTTGTTGTATGCAAAAGAGCTGAATTCTTTGGGGCATGCCCCACAAAAGGCCCTTTTAAGGGCTGGTAAGGTAAAGAGCTTTGAAATTTGTTTAATTTAGAATAGGGCAGGGAATTTTTTTTATTTTGGGGGTTTATTATTTTATTAGGGGGCTTAGAATAGGTGTAATTAGCTTAAAAATCTTGTAATCTTTTTTTTATTTTTTGTAATTTAGTGTTTGTTTTTTTTTGTAATTTAGTTTAGTTAATTTAATTGTATTTTTAGATAGATGTTTGTAGTTTATTAAATTTATTGATAGTGTAGGTGTATTTGTAACTTAGGTTAGGATTTATTTTACAGGTAATTGGGTAATTATTTTAACTAGGTAGATATTAAATAGTTAATAACTATTTAATATCTATTATACCTAGTTAAAATAATTAACAATTTACCTGTAAAATAAATATTAACCCTAACATAGCTACAATGTAATTATTAATTATATTGTAGCTATCTTAGGGTTTATTTTATAGGTAAGTATTTAGATTTAAATAGGAATATTTTAGTTTATAAATGAATTAGATTAATTTAATATAAATTTAGTTAGGGGTGTTAGGGTTAGATAGAGTTAATATAGTTAATATAAATACTATAGTAACTATATTAACTATATTAACCCTAATATAATTAGGGTTAATATAGTTAATATATATAATGTAATAACTATATTAACTATAATATACTTAGGGTTAATATAGATAATATAGCTGGCGGCGGGGTAGGTAGATTAAATTAGGGGTTAATCATTTTAATAGAGATGGCGGCGGTGTAAGGGGCTTACATTAGGGGTTAATAATATTAATATAGCTGGCGGCGGTATAGGGGGATTAGATTAGGGGTTAATAATTTTTATATAGGTGGCGGCGGTGTAAGGGGTCAGATTACGGGATAGATAAGGTAGATGACAGCGGTGTAAGGGGTTCTAATTAGGGGATAGATAAGGTAGATGGCGGCGGTTTTAGGGGCTCACAGTAGGGGGTTAGTTTATGTAGATGGCGGCGGGTCCGGGAGCGGCGGTTTAGGGGTTAATAACTTTATTAGGGATTTCGGGGGGGGGGGGTATCGCGGTTGACAGGTAGATAGACATTGCGCATGCGTTAGGTGTTAGGTTTATTTTAGAAGATCGCGGTTGACAGGGAGATAGACATTGCGCATGCGTTAGGTGTTAGGTTTATTTTAGCAGCCAGTTTAGGGAGTTACGGGGCTCCAATAGTCAGCGTAAGGCTTCTTACGGCTGCTTTTTGTGGCGAGGTGAAAATGGAGTAAGTTTTCTCCATTTTCGCCACGTAAGTCCTTACGCTGCATATTGGATACCAAACTGCGCGGGTTTGGTATACCTGCCTATGGCCCAAAAAACTGCGGGCGACGGCAGAAATATACGGGCGTAACTTCTAGGTTACGCCGTATATGTGATACCAAACCCGCGCAAATATTGGCGTCGCCGGCTTTTGCGGGCGACGATTTATATCGGATCGACCCCCAGGTAATAACAGAGGTAAAAAGTATATTAATATAACAGTGTTGGTTATGCAAAACTGATGAATGGGTAATAATGGGATTATCTATCTTTTTAAACAATAATAATGCTGGTGTAGACTGTCCCTTTAATCAAGTTTGCTGCAATAAGTATGCATTTGTCATTTTTTTCTGTGTCTCAGTGTCTCTCTTTGTATCTCACTTTTTCTATATTATTCTATACCTCTATGAACCTTTGTAACTTTTTTGTATATGTCTATTCATCTTTGTTTCTGTACTCTTTCTCTGTACCTCAGCATGTCTCTTGTTTCCCTTACACATGTATATGTATTTCCATATTTTCCCTCTTTTTTATCTTTACCTCTGTTTATAGCTATATACGAATATACAGTATTACTGTGTCTCTGTGAGTACTTTAGTATGTCTCACCATGTATAACTGAATATTTCTGTGTCCATGCTTTCTTTTTTCTAATTTATGTCTAATGAGTATCATTAAAGGGACACAAAACCAAAAAAACATTCTTTAATGATTCAGACAGAGCATGCAATTTTAAACAACTTTCAAATTCAATTCTATTATCTAATTTTCTTTGTACTCTTGGTATTAATTGTTGAAAAGAATAGCTAGGTAGGCTCAAAAGCACCAATGCATTACAGGACACAAGCTGCTGATTGGTGCACATAAAGGCCTTTTCTTATTGGCTCAGCCGATGTGTTCAGCTAGCACCTAGTAGTTCATTGTTGCTCTTTCAACAAAAGATACTTAGAAAATGAAGCAAATTCGATAAAAAGTAAAATTGAAAGTTGTTTAAAATTATATGCTCTATCTGAATCATGAAAGAAAGGTATTGAGTTTCATGTTCCTTTAGAAGTGTTTGTTTTCTTAACACCGCATTCCATTGAATTTTTATGTATTCTATTTCTTCTGTTCTATTGTCTTCATTTGTTTTAGCAATAGCAATGCTTTAGTGCCCGTCTTTGGAACACACATACTGACAGCCAATGTTAGGATTAAAGGACCAGTAAATACAGTATATTTGCACACATACGTGGTAAAAAGAAAATGCATCATGTATCATGTGACAGCCATCAGCCAATCACAAATGCATATACGTATATTCTGTGAATTTTTGTTACATGCTCAGTAGAAGCTGGTGACTCAACAAGTGTAAATATAAAAAGACTGTGCAAATTTTCGGCCAGATTACGAGTTTTGCGTTAGGAGCTGTGCGGTGTTAACGAGCATTTTTTTTTCACCGCTCACTTACCTGCAGCGCTGGTATTACGGGTTTTTGCAAACCCGGCGTTAAAAGGTAAGAAGTGAGCGTAGAGCAAAATTGTGCTCCATACCACACTCCAATACCAGCGCTGCTTAATCAGCGGTGAGCTGGTCGTACGTGCTCGTGCACGATTTCTCCATAGACATCAATGGGGAGAGCCGGCTGAGAAAAAGTCTAACACCTGCCAAAAAGCAGCGTAAAACTCAGTAACGCAGCCCCATTGATTCCTATGGGGAAACACATTTTATGTTTACACCTAACACCCTAACATGAACCCCGAGTCTAAACACCCCTAATCTTACACTTATTAACCCCTAATCTGCCGCCCCCGACATCGCCGACACCAACATTATTCTTATTAACCCCTAATCTGCCGCTTCGGACACCGCCGCCACCTACCTACCTTATTAACCTCCAATCTGCCACCCCCAACGTCGCCGCCACTATATTAAATGTATTAACACCTAAACCTAAGTCTAACCCTAACACCCCCTAACTTAAATGTAATTTAAATAAATCTAAATAAAATTACTATCATCAACTACATTATTCCTATTTAAAACTAAATATGTACCTATAAGATAAACCCTAAGCTAGCTACAATATAACTAATAGTTACATTGTAGCTAGCTTAGGGTTTATTTTTATTTTACAGGCAAGTTTGTATTTATTTTAACTAGGTAGAATAGTTATTAAATAGTTATTAACTATTTAATAAATACCTAGCTAAAATAAATACAAATTGACCTGTAAAATAAAACCTAACCTAAGTTATAATAACACCTAACACTACACTACAAATAAATAAATTAACTAAATTAAATACAATTTAAAAAATTAAATTAAATTAGCTAAATTACAAAAAAAACCCCACTAAATTACCGAAAATAAAAAACAAATTACAGATCTTTAAACTAATTACACCTAATCTAATAGCCCTATCAAAATAAAAAAGCCCCCCCAAAATAAAAAAACCCCTAGCTTAAACTAAACTATCAATAACCCTTAAAAGGGCCTTTTGCGGGGCATTGCCCCAAAGTAATCAGCTCTTTTACCTGTAAAAAAAATACAAACAACCCCCACAACAGTAAAACCCACCACCCACACAACCAACTCCCTAAATAAAATACTAACTAAAAAAAATGGCATTTGTATGGGCATTGCCCTTAAAAGGGCATTTAGCTCTTTTGCAGGCCGAAAGTCCTAACCTAAAAAATAAACCCACCCAATACACCCTTAAAAAATCCTAACACTAACCCCCGAAGATTCTCTTACCGGGAGAAGTCTTCATCCAAGTGGCAAAATGTCTTCAATGAAGCCGGCAGAAGTGGTCCTCCAGATGGGCAGAAGTGGTCCTCCAGATGGGCATCTTCTATCTTCATCCTTCCCGCGCGGAGCGGGTCCATCTTCAAGACATCTGACGCGGAGCATCCTCTTCAAACGACGGCTTCTTCGTAATGAATATATCTTTAAGTGACGTCATCTAAGATGGCGTCCCTTAGATTCCGATTGGCTGATAGAATTCTATCAGCCAATCGGAATTAAGGTAGAAAAAATCCTATTGGCTGATTGGATAAGCCAATAGGATTGAACTCCAATCCTATTGGCTGATCCAATCAGCCAATAGGATTGAGCTTGCATTCTATTGGCTGATTGGAAAAGCCAATAGAATGCCAGCTCAATCCTATTGGCTGATTGCATCAGCCAATAGGATTTTTTCTACCTTAATTCAGATTGGCTGATAGAATTCCTTCAGCCAATTGGAATCTAAGGGACGCCATCTTGGATGACGTCACTTAAAGAGATATTCATTACGAAGAAGCTGTCGTTTGAAGAGGATCTTGAAGATGGACCCGCTCCGCGCCGGAAGGATGAAGATAGAAGATGCCGTCTGGATGAAGACTTCTGCCCATCTGGAGGACCACTTCTGCCCGTCTGGAGGACCACTTCTGCCGGCTTCGTTGAATACATCTTGCCGCTTGGATGAAGACTTCTCATGGTAAGTGAATCTTCGGGGGTTAGTGTTAGGATTGTTTTAAGGGTGTATTGGGTGGGTTTATTTTTTAGATTAGGGGTTTGGGCTGCAATAGAGCTAAATGCCCTTTTAAGGACAATGCCCATCCAAATGCCCTTTTCAGGGCAATGGGGAGCTTAGTTTTTTTTAGTTAGTATTTTATTTGGGGGTTGGTTGTGTGGGTGGTGGGTTTTACTGTTGGGGGGGGTTGTTTGTATTTTTTTTTACAGGTAAAAGAGCTGATTTCTTTGGAGCAATGCCCCGCAAAAGGCCCTTTTAAGGGCTATTGATAGTTTAGTTTAGGCTAGGGTTTTTTTTATTTTGGGGGGGCTTTTTTATTTTGATAGGGCTATTAGATTAGGTGTAATTAGTTTAAAGATCTGTAATTTGTTTTTTATTTTCTGTAATTTAGTGTTTGTTTTTTGTAATTTAGCTAATTTAATTTAATTTATTTAATTTTATTTAATTTAGTTAATTTATTTAATTGTAGTGTAGTGTTAGGTGTTATTGTAACTTAGGATAGGTTTTATTTTACAGGTCAATTTGTATTTATTTTAGCTAGGTAGTTATTAAATAGTTAATAACTATTTAATAACTATTCTACCTAGTTAAAATAAATACAAATTTGCCTGTAAAATAAAAATAAACCCTAAGCTATCTACAATGTAACTATAAGTTATATTGTAGCTAGCTTAGGGTTTATTTTATATGTAAATATTTAGTTTTAAATAGGAATAATTTAGTTAATTATAGTAATTTTCTTTAGATTTATTTAAATTAAAATTAAGTTAGGGGGTGTTAGGATTTGGGTTAGACTTAGATTTAGGGGTTAATACATTTAATCTGTGGCGGCGACGTTGGGGACGGCAGATTAGGGGTTAATAAGTATAATGTAGGTGGCGGCGATGTTAGGGGCGGCAGATTAGGGGTTAATAATATTTAACTAGTGTTTGCGAGGTGGGAGTGCGGCGGTTTAGGGGTTAATATGTTTATTCTAGTGGCGGCGATGTCCAGAGCGGCAGATTAGGGGTTAAAATTTTTATTATAGTGTTTGCGGTGCGGGAGGGCCTCGGTTTAGGGGTTAATAGGTAGTTTATGGGTGTTAGTGTACTTTTTAGCACTTTAGTTATGAGTTTTATGCTATAGCGTTGTAGTGTAAAACCCATAACTATTGACTTTAGAATGTGTTACGGATCTTGGAGGTAGAGCGTGTACCGCTCACTTTTTGGCCTCCCAGGACAGACTCGTAATACCAGCGCTATGGAAGTCCCATAGAAAAAAGGGTTTACGAAGTTTACGTAAGTTGTTTTGCGGTAAGGCCAAAAAAGTGTGCGGGGCCCCTAAACCTGTAAGACTCGTAATAGCAGCGGGCGTAAAAAAGCAGCGTTAGGACCTGTTAACGCTGCTTTTTTACCTTAACGCACAACTCCTAATCTAGCCGTTTGTTAATTGAAGTAAATTGGAAAGTTGTTTAAAATTGCATGTTCTATCTGAATTAAGAAAGTTTAATTTTGACTTGAGCGTCCCTTTAAGACATTTTGAACAAATCAGTTTTCCCCTTTGCTGCTGCAACCTTTCACTGTTATAAATAAATATTAAACTTTATTTAAAATAAGTTACTATACAGAGCATAGTTCACAAGTCAACAAATTATTCAAAAGACTGGTAAAGCATTCTGAACATTTTTTTAAAGTTTAAAGAAATAAAAAAGTGCAAAAAGAAAATGCTTGAATGTTTTAGATCATTGTATTATTGCACAGTTGCGTGCATATTACTATGGGGCATATTTATGAATGTGCGAGCAGACATGATACGAAGTAGTGTATCATGTCCGCCGCACATCGATAAATGCCGACAGCATACGCTGTCTGCATTTATCATTACACCATCAGCTCTTGTGAACTGCTGGTGCAATGCCACCCCCTGCAGATTTGCGGCTAATCGGCCGCTAGCAGGGGGTGTCAATCAACCCGATCGTATCGATTTGGGTTGATTTCTGTCCGTGGCCTCAGAGCAGGCAGACAAGTTATGGAGCAGCGGTCTTTAGACCGCGGCTTCATAACTTCTGTTTCGGCAAGCCTGAAGGCTTGCCAGAAACACGGAACATCAAGCTCTGTACGGAGCTTGATAAAAATGCCCCTATGTGTTTAACTGCTGCAAAGGGGTTAAAGGACCAGTAAATACAGTAGATTTGCATAATTAACAAATGTATGATAAAAAGACAATGCAATAGCACTTAGTCTGAACTTGCAATAAGCAGTAGATTTTTTTTCTGACAAATTTCAAAGTTATGTCTATTTCCACTCCCCCTGTATCATGTGACAGCCATCAGCCAATCACAAATGCCTATACGTATATTCTGTGAATTCTTGCACATGCTCAGTAGGAGCTGGTGACTCAAAAAGTGTAAATATAAAAAGACTGTGCACATTTTGTTAATCGAAGTAAATTGGAAAGTTGCTCTATCTTAATCATGAAAATTTTATTTTGACTTGAGTGTTTTTTTAAACACATGGTTAAAAGTCGTCTAGTTCTTAATGTCCCCTGTGTGTCTGTTACATTTTAAAGGTCTTAGTGAATTGCAAACATAGGCCATAAAGAAGTGACAGTGCATGTGCACACCTTTGTGTGTTACTGTCAGCCAAGGAAGGGAAAAAGATACGTCTTAAGTGTTGCTGGCAGTTGTGGGACTGTAAACACTGCTCTGTGTGTATTACATATAACCACTGGGGTAAAATTTCTGCTTCGTATTTTTAGTGGTAACCATGAGAGTTTAAAAACACTCTTTTCTGAGTGTTCCTTGAACCACGTCTTTGTGTGTTAATCACAAAAAGAGGTAATATAAATGATTTGTCAGTTACAGGCAGCCAAGGGGTGAAATCACTTATCAGTTGTGAAAAACATATGAGGCAAAGCTTTGAGAAGGGGGCATTTTGTGACCTCACTTACCATTCGCAGCCAGTCACCTACAGGTCATCTAGATTTTCCGTGGAGGATACCTGGCAAACCTAAGCATATTAAATGGACATGATACTCCACATACAATTTTAAACAACTTCCCAATTTACTTAGGCTATCTAATTTACTTAATTCTCCTGGTATCCTTTGTTGAAGAAGCAGCAATGCACTACTATGATCATATTTGCTTCAGTCTCTTTGTATCCTTTGTAGAAGGAACAGCAAAGAACTACAGAGAGCTAGCAGAACACATCTGGTGAGCCAGTGACCAGAGTCATATACGTGCAGCCACCAATCAGCAGTTAGAGCCCATTAGTGCATTGCTGCTTGTCACGAATACCTCAGGATTCAGCTAAGAAAGGGTTAATCTAAGAACAGTGTTTGTTTTTTAAAAATAGCTGTGTCCTGGGTTTGTGTTTCTTTGAAGTGCCAGGAGCATCATAAATGCTTGGCAGTGTAAACAGGATAGAATTTTATGGCTTAGACTGTCAGGAGAATACATGATAGAAAACAGGGCCTCAGTCACAGAAAACTGATAAGGTCACTAAAAGGACATTGGTATTATGTATATATGTGTTTAAAACTGTTATGACATTAAGTGAAGGGAAATCTGTCATATCTGGTATCAAATTGATTCTCCCAATGAAACCAAGAAAGTACCAGTCAGTATATCTGATTATAGAGTGGCCTATCAGAAATTATAATGGGTTCTATAATTTCAGGCAAAAAAACTTAGTTTACTGAAGGTCATAAAGCCAGGGGGGTTTCTTAGCCCACCCAGGAGGGTGTGGTCAGGCAACCTGATCTATGGAAAATAGGTATAAGAATCTTATTTTTCAGCTATGAGATGTTCATTCTACATGGGAGGCTGCTTGCTACAGCGTGAGTGACAATTTTCTTCTTGCCCATCTCCCTGGGGGCAGACTCATAAGCTAGTAAAGTATTAGGTCTGTTATTTTCCTTTTTTGTTTTAAAACACTGTTTGCTAATGTGTCATTTTATTTGTACCAACTTTTTATTAATAATGCATTGTGCATAATATTTTTGGCATAATAAATAATTCTTTTATTAAGTTTGGCCTTTGTCTAATAATTGAACCACGTTACTGAAAGAGACTGGAATATTAGAACTGTATAATTTAGGTTATTTTTCTGCTAAATTGTACTCAGAGAGTTATTGTGTAAGTCTGGGTTTTTCCTTAGGATTTTCCCTTTAATAAATTCTAAGTGGTGGCAGCTAGCTATAAGTAGTTTAGTGTGGGTGGCGTTAAAAGGGGAGTTTTGGGGCATTTCTTTTACGTCTAGTACAGACTGGAGAGTGTTGTTAACCCTTGCGCCCACTGAACTAAATCACAAGCTGGCCTGGTGTGGCTAGATTGTGACCTATTAGTGAGAGTAGAAGGGGTCTCATAACCCTTTCTGTGCCAAATAAGTGACTGGCGCAGGGTTGGATAACCTTGGTTCGTCACACTGCTCCTTAGACTACCTAGCCATACTTTTCAACAAGGCATTCCAAGAAAATGAAGCAAATTATATAATATATGTAAATTGGAGAGTTGTTTAAAATCACATGCTGTGCCTGAGCTATAAAAGTTTAATATTGACTTTCATGTTCCTTTGTAAT
Source organism: Bombina bombina (assembly GCF_027579735.1). Classification (NCBI taxonomy): domain Eukaryota; kingdom Metazoa; phylum Chordata; class Amphibia; order Anura; family Bombinatoridae; genus Bombina; species Bombina bombina. The sequence goes on from NC_069504.1 coordinate 813,941,944, forward strand.
ACTGAGTAGCATGATAACTCTTCTATGAGTACACCACAATCAAATAATACCTTCCAGACACCAAATCAGTGGTTATACTATTGAATGTTTTGTATAGGGCCCTTTAAACTCAGATGCTCAGAGTCAGGGGCCATCCAGACGTGGCATCAGGATGGTTAAGAAGGGAATTAGGTAAATACAAGGTGAGGTTAGGCAGTGGCAGTTCTATGGGTGTGCAGAGTGGTGCAAAAGCATTGTCAAATCCATAATTTTGCACCCCATTATACTCTGTGGGCTAATAGGGAGGATGAAACCCTCCTCTCACTTACATTATTTCTTCTCAGCTACCAACTCCACCCTGTGGGCCTATTCAGTAGAACAGCTGTCACCACATGCAAGGAGCTCTGTTGTGTAAATAACTCAAACATATATATATCTAACTGGTCTCAGCAAAGGCGAATAGATAAGGAACTACACAATAGCCATTTTACTATCAAAATGACAAGGGCGAATTCAGATTTGCGCTCAGTAAGTATGTTCATCTATTGCTGTATTTACTATCCCTTTAACCACTTCTCCTGTACCCACCAAAAAAATGTTTGGGTTTAAAATGAGAAATGGTAGTAGATTCTCAGGTTTGGTGTGGTTAAAGGGACACTCAATCAAAATTAAACTTTCATTATTCAGATAGAGCAGCAATTTTAAAAAACTTTCCAATTTACTTCCATTAACAAAATGTGCACAGTCTTTTTATATTTAAACTTTTGGAGTCACCAGCTCCTACTGAGCATGTGCAAGAATAAGTGTGTATGCATTTTTTAATGGCTGATTGCAATCACCTGCATTTGTGATTGGCTGATGGCTGTCACATGGTACAGGGGGAGTGGAAAAAGACAAAACTTTTAAAATTGTCAGAAAAAAAATCTACTACCCATTTCAAGTTCAGACTAAGTGCTATTGCATTGTCTTGTTATCTTGCATTTGTTGATTATGCAAATCTACAGTGTTGACTGGTTACAGAGGATGTGTATATTTAGCTGACAAGCAATAGGTTTGTGTGGATTAACTATTGTTATATTTTGATGGGGGGGGGGGTTTGGGGGGGGGGTGCAATCACCGTCCTGAGTCATTAGTTTCAGTGATTAGTAATTAGTGACAGATAAGTGATGGATATTTTCAGGTTATGTTGTTGACCCAACCCAAGTATGTCTGTATAGATAAGCCTTCGCTGTGTGATGAAACATATTTGTCTAGTCAAAATTAAACTTTCATTATTCAGATAGGACATGCCATTAAACAACTTTCCAATTTACTTTTATAATTAAATTGACTTGGTTCTCTTAATATTCTTTGTTGAAAGCTAAACCTAGGTAGGCTCATATGCTAATTTCTAAGCCCTTGAAGGCTGCCTCTTATCTCACTTTTTCACCACTAAACAGTGCTAGTTCATGTGTGCCGTATAGATAACATTGTGCTCACTCCCGTGGAGTTATTATGAGTCAGCACTGATTTTATAAAATGTAAGTCTGTCAAAAGAACTAAAATAAGGGAGCAGTCTGCAGAGGCTTAGATACAAGGTAATCACAGAGGTAACAATATATTAATATAACTGTGTTGGTTATGCAAAACTGGGAAATGGGTAATAAAGGGATTATCTATCTTTTAAACAATAATAATTCTGGAGTAGACTGTCCCTTTAAAGTGATATGCCACATTCTTTCTTAGGTTGACTAAAATATAATATAAAAATATAAATTTGTACTTACAAGCTGTAAAGAAAATGTTAGATTATTTTTCTTCCACCATGAAACAAATCTACATTGAAAAAAAAAGCTCACTATAATGGACAAACATTTAAAAAGGTGTAGGGCTGTAAAGTGAGATTTTTTGCATTGTGTTGGAGATATGTGGTGTGTATGTATAGATAAACCATTCAGATATGTTTGTTAGAATATAACATAAGTATGGGTGGATCTAGGTTGAAATGAGATAAGGATATAAAGATAAAGTCATGGGGCAGAAACCGGCGTAATTGTGTTAAAGGTATATTAAAGGGACAGTCAACACCAGAATTTTGTTGTTTAAAAAGATAGATAATCCCTTTATTACCCATTCCCCAGTTTTGCAAAACCAACACTGTTATATTAATACACATTTTACTTCTGTGACTAACTGGGGGTCGATCCGATATAAAGCGTCGCCCGCAAAAGCCGGCGACGCCAATATTTGCGCGGATTTGGTATCACATATACGGCGTAACCTAGAAGTTACGCCCGTATATTTCTGCCGTCGCCCGCAGTTTTTTGGGCCATAGGCAGGTATACCAAACCCGCGCAGTTTGGTATCCAATATGCAGCGTAAGGACTTACGTGGCGAAAATGGAGAAAACTTACTCCATTTTCACCTCGCCACAAAAAGCAGCCGTAAGAAGCCTTACGCTGACTATTGGAGCCCCGTAACTCCCTAAACTAACTAGAAAATAAACCTAACACCTAACGCATGCGCAATGTCTATCTCCCTGTCAACCGCGATCTGCTAAAATAAACCTAACACCTAACGCATGCGCAATGTCTATCTCCCTGTCAACCGCGATCCCCCCCCCCCGAAATCCCTAATAAAGTTATTACCCCCTAAACCGCCGCTCCCGGACCCCGCCGCCATCTACATAAACTAACCCCCTACTGTGAGCCTCTAAAACCGCCGCCATCTACCTTATCTATCCCCTAATCTGACCCCTTACACCGCCGCCACCTATATAAAAATTATTAACCCCTAATGTAAGCCCCTTACACCGCCGCCATCTCTATTAAAATGATTAACCCCTAATTTAATCTACCTACCCCGCCGCCAGCTATATTATCTATATTAACCCTAAGTATATTATAGTTAATATAGGTATTACATTATATATATTAACTATATTAACCCTAATTATATTAGGGTTAATATAGTTAATATAGTTACTATAGTATTTATATTAACTATATTAACTCTATCTAACCCTAACTAAATTTATATTAAATTAATCTAATTCATTTATAAACTAAAATATTCCTATTTAAATCTAAATACTTACCTATAAAATAAACCCTAAGATAGCTACAATATAATTAATAATTACATTGTAGCTATGTTAGGGTTAATATTTATTTTACAGTTAAATTGTTAATTATTTTAACTAGGTATAATAGATATTAAATAGTTATTAACTATTTAATATCTACCTAGTTAAAATAATTACCCAATTACCTGTAAAATAAATCCTAACCTAAGTTACAAATACACCTACACTATCAATAAATTTAATAAACTACTAACATCTATCTAAAAATACAATTAAATTAACTAAACTAAATTACAAAAACAAACAAACACTAAATTACAAAAAATAAAAAAAAGATTACAAGATATTTAAGCTAATTACACCTATTCTAAGCCCCCTAATAAAATAATAAACCCCCAAAATAAAAAAAATTCCCTGCCCTATTCTAAATTCAACAAATTTCAAAGCTCTTTACCTTACCAGCCCTTAAAAGGGCCTTTTGTGGGGCATGCCCCAAAGAATTCAGCTCTTTTGCATACAACAAATACAATACCCCCCCCCCCCATTACAACCCACCACCCACATACCCCTATTCTAAACCCACCCAACCCCCCCTTAAAAAAGCCTAACACTACCCCCCTGAAGATCTCCCTACCTTGTCTTCACCACACCGGGCCGAACTCCTGATCCGATCCGGGCGATGTCTTCCTCCAAGCGGCAAAGAAGAATTCTTCCTCCGGCGATGTCTTCCTCCAAGCGGCAGCAAAGTCTTCATTCTTCCGGCGGCATCTTCAATCTTCTTTCTTCGCTCCGCCGCCGCGGAGCATCCATCCCGGCCGACTGCTGAACTTGGAATGATGTACCTTTAAATGACGTCATCCAAGATGGCGTCCGCCGAATTCCGATTGGCTGATAGGATTCTATCAGCCAATCGGAATTAAGTTAAAAAAATCTGATTGGCCGATTGAATCAGCCAATCAGATTCAAGTTCAATCCGATTGGCTGATCCAATCAGCCAATCAGATTGAGCTCGCATTCTATTGGCTGATCGGAACAGCCAATAGAATGCGAGCTCAATCTGATTGAATCCTATCAGCCAATCGGAATTCGGCGGACGCCATCTTGGATGACGTCATTTAAAGGTACATCATTCCAAGTTCAGCAGTCGGCCGGGATGGATGCTCCGCGGCGGCGGAGCGAAGAAAGAAGATTGAAGATGCCGCCGGAAGAATGAAGACTTTGCTGCCGCTTGGAGGAAGACATCGCCGGAGGAAGAATTCTTCTTTGCCGCTTGGAGGAAGACATCGCCCGGATCGGATCAGGAGTTCGGCCCGGTGTGGTGAAGACAAGGTAGGGAGATCTTCAGGGGGGTAGTGTTAGGCTTTTTTAAGGGGGGTTTGGGTGGGTTTAGAATAGGGGTATGTGGGTGGTGGGTTGTAATGGGGGGGGGGGTATTGTATTTGTTGTATGCAAAAGAGCTGAATTCTTTGGGGCATGCCCCACAAAAGGCCCTTTTAAGGGCTGGTAAGGTAAAGAGCTTTGAAATTTGTTGAATTTAGAATAGGGCAGGGAATTTTTTTTATTTTGGGGGTTTATTATTTTATTAGGGGGCTTAGAATAGGTGTAATTAGCTTAAATATCTTGAAATCTTTTTTTTATTTTTTGTAATTTAGTGTTTGTTTTTTTTTGTAATTTAGTTTAGTTAATTTAATTGTATTTTTAGATAGATGTTAGTAGTTTATTAAATTTATTGATAGTGTAGGTGTATTTGTAACTTAGGTTAGGATTTATTTTACAGGTAATTGGGTAATTATTTTAACTAGGTAGATATTAAATAGTTAATAACTATTTAATATCTATTATACCTAGTTAAAATAATTAACAATTTACCTGTAAAATAAATATTAACCCTAACATAGCTACAATGTAATTATTAATTATATTGTAGCTATCTTAGGGTTTATTTTATAGGTAAGTATTTAGATTTAAATAGGAATATTTTAGTTTATAAATTAATTAGATTAATTTAATATAAATTTAGTTAGGGTTAGATAGAGTTAATATAGTTAATATAAATACTATAGTAACTATATTAACTATATTAACCCTAATATAATTAGGGTTAATATAGTTAATATATATAATGTAATACCTATATTAACTATAATATACTTAGGGTTAATATAGATAATATAGCTGGCGGCGGGGTAGGTAGATTAAATTAGGGGTTAATCATTTTAATAGAGATGGCGGCGGTGTAAGGGGCTTACATTAGGGGTTAATAATTTTAATATAGATGGCGGCGGTGTTAGGGGCTCACTTTAGGGGGTTATAGATATAATATAGCTGGCGGCGGGGTACGGAAGCGGCGGTTTAGGGGTTAATAATTTTATTAGGTTGCGGCGGGGTAAAGGAGCGGCGGTTTAGGGGTTAATAGCTTTTTTATTGTTAGGATAGTGAGGGGGGATAGCGGATAGAGGGTTAGACAGTGCGGGCTATGTTAGGGAGGCGTGTTAGACAGTGCGGGCTATGTTAGGGAGGCGTGTTAGACAGTGCGGGCTATGTTAGGGAGGCGTGTTAGACAGTGCGGGTGTTTTAAACTTTAGTCAGGTTTTATAGGCGCCGGCAGTTTCTAACGTGGCGCAAGTCACTGGCGACGCCAGAAATTTGTACTTACGCAGATTTTTGGACATCGCTGGTTTGTGAGACTTACGGCACGTTAGCATCTGACGGCGACCTATATGGGATGGCTCGAGTTGCGAGCTGAAACTGCGGGCGACGCCGGTTCCCTCGCTTGCGCCGCAAACTGCGATCGATATCGGATCGCGCCCCTGGTATCTAAGCATCTTCTGACCGCCCCTAATCACATGACTTTTAGTTATTATCTATTGACTTGCATTTTAGCCAATTAGTGCAGTGTCTGCCACTAGCCAGGAGCGTGATCACAATGCTATCTATATGGCCTACATGAGCTTGCTCTCCTCTGCTGTGAAAAGTAAATAAAATAGAGGCGGCCTTAAGGGGCTTAGAAACTATCATATGTGCCTTCCTAAGTTTGCTTTCAACTAGAATACCAAGAGAACAAAGCAAAATTGTTGATAAAAGTAAATTGGAAAGTTGTTACATGCCCTATTTGAAAAATGAAAAAAAATTTGGACTTGATTGTCCCTTTAAACTGATTCCCCATAAATTGTTTATAATTATTATAATAAAAATAAAACATGGATGAGTCAGAATTCCAATTGTGTCTGTGTCAGTATGGATCATATTGTGTAAGGGAGAATCTGTAAGCTTGTGTGGATCAGGAGTGTATTTATTTTATTTATTGAAATCATTTCAACAGACTACGTATAATAGCACAAAAACACAAACTCACACATAGATATTGACACTCTCACACACACTCACAGACACTCCCTATCTCACACACACTCACAGACACTCCCTATCTCACACACACACTCACAGACACTCCCTATCTCACACACACTCACAGACACTCCCTATCTCACTCACAGACACTCACTATCTCACACACACTCACAGACACTCACTATCTCACACACACTCACAGACACTCCCTATCTCACACACACTCACAGACACTTACTGTTTCACACATAGGGGCCGATATATCATGGCCCGAATGGGGCCGTATACCCCTGTTTCCGCGTGAGCCTTCAGGCTAGCCGGAAACAGGAGTTAAGAAGCAGTGGTCTGAAGACTGCTGCTGCTTAACTTGTACGCCACCTCTGAGGTGGCGGACAGCAATCCACAGGATCGTATACAATCGGGTTGATTGACACCCCCTGCTAGAGGAATCTGCAGGGGGTGACATTGCACAAGCAGTTCACCAGAACTGCTTGTACAATGATAAATGCCGTCAGGGTATGCTGTCGTCATTTATCGATGTCTAGCGGACATGATCGCTACAGCGGATCATGTCCGCCAGACACATGATAAATCGGCCCCATAGACTCACACACACACAAAGACACACACACTCTCCGGCTACAGCTAAGCATCATGTAGGAGCCATCACTCAGTAAGAGGAGCAGTACTAGTACTGTGCTACTAGGAAGTTTATAGTGGCACCATATTTCCCACCAAAACTGGATATTTGCATGTCTGGATCTTACTAAGCTTCAAACCCGGATGCACAAATGGTTCATTCCTGGACAGGTGGCAACCCCAGGTTTTACTAATACACAAACAAGGCAGTTGTGTATATTATGTACTCCCAACTTTTGACATTTTCCATCCCAAGACCAGGTGTGTGTGGGCCCAACTGCCTGGGAATGGAGTCTGGTTGGTAAATGACATCCATGTGATTCAGGAAAGAAAGTGTTTAGGAGGCCTGGGTAGGGGCCAAGTGATCAGAGGAAGTGTTTCTGGCCAAGGTTTGGACAGTCACAGCTTTTTCGAAGAGAGAATAGGGCATATATAGTAGTTAAATAGAGGAAGAACAGCTGTGTAGGACTCCCAGTTTGGGACCATCAGGCATACTGAAGGTTTGTTGGGACCTCTAGGAATATATGGGAGCATGGGAATTTAAGTGTGCCAAGAGCAAAGCAGCAACATTTATATGTTTATGTGGGTAAGAAAGGGATTATAAACACAATCCAGAATCCTGGTCATGGGAGTCTGCAAACATTTTTACAAGATAATATGGTAAACACATAAAATTGTCCTGAACATGACGTATAAAAAAATGATGTAGAAAAAAATAAAACTGTTTTTTAGTTCTAACATATCCAAATTTTAAAATGTAAAGCAAGCGTTGAGTGAGCTATATAATTAACATTTTATATCAGTCAAATGATATCTAGAGGTTCATGTGAGCTATTTGGGGGAAAAGACAATGCTACCTATAATGGGGTAGATTACGAGTGGCACGCGGCAGAAATATTTCCTTGCATATTACAAGTTGAAAGTAAATGTATTCACTCAAGCGCAATAGAAATGAATGCGTGTCGGGTTAACGCAACTTCAGAGCTAGCGTAAAGGGTAGGGGAAGGAAAAGGTTGCATAAAACACAACATAAATACATTTAAAAGTACAGTTACACTCATATAAACAATGTCTGATACAAATTAGTTTAGTTTATTTAAAAAGTTATAAGGGCTCAAAGATAGATGGTATAAACTGCAAAGGGCTTTACCATATAAAAACATACGTACACATGTATAAATATGTGTGTGTATGTATATATTATATATAGATATTTATATACAGGGCTCAACATTTCAAGTCCTAAAATACTAGTCAGGAGAAAATGTTACTACTTCTAATCCCACCCACACCCACTACTTCACATTTTGTAATATTGTTTTTATTTTATACCATAACAAATTAAATAATGCTATATACAGTAATTAATTGACAAAAATAAGTTCATAGCAGCTAGAGTTTCTGGGGAAGACAACAGCCGAATAGAAAAAGTTGTTGAACATAGACTGCTGACAGTTATGTTATATTAAAGGGTCAGTAAACACCATAATTTTTGTTGTTTAAAAAGGTAGATAATCCCTTTATTACCCATTCCCCAATTCTGCATAACCAACACAGTTATAGAAATATACTTTTTACCTCTGTGATTACCTTGCATCTATGCCTCTGCAAACTGCCCCCTTATTTCAGTTCTTTTGACAGACTTGCATTTTTAGCCAATCAGGAGCTTCACGTGCCTGAGCTCAATGTTATCTATATGAAACACATGAACTAACGCCCTCTAGTGGTGAAAAACTGTCAAAATGCTTTCAGATTAGAGGCAGTCTTCAAGGTCTAAGAAATTAGCACATGAACCTCCTAGATTTAGCTTTCAACTAAGAATACCAAGAGAACAAAGCAAAATTGGTAATAAAAGTAAATTGGAAAGTTGTTTAAAATTACATGCCCTATTTAAATCATGAAATAATTTTTTGGACTTTACTGTCCCTTTAAGTGATAATTAAGTTATAATGAATTATATAGTTAAGTTATATATATATATATATATATATATATATATATATATATATATATATATATATATATATATATATATATATAAAGTTTCCAGAGATCATTATTTACAAATGTAGCCCAGTTTTGTAATATATTGCGTTTGCAAGTAAAAGCACTTACTGTTTGCTCCGCTGCCGTTTGAAAATGTCCAACTGGCCCCTCCCCTATTTCATCATCATCTTCTTGTGATCCCTGTAATTTTTCGATCGTCCTCGTAACCTGCTTTAGCGCATGCACAATGCGCCTATTGTACTGATAATAAGTATAACACAGTGGAAGAGACATACCATATAATTGCCAATAGAATCCCATCTGGGAAATGCTAACTGCTGCCGGAGGGTTGAACAGGATACTGGTATGCCGAAACTATGAACCACTCAGATAATGAGCCAGTGTTTTTGTTCCTGTGTTCAAACGTTTCCCTTCAGTACAATAGGCGCATTGCGCATGCCCTAAAGCAGGTTACGAGGATGATCAAAAAATTACAGGGATTACAAGAAGATGATGATGTAACTGATGATGAAATATGGGAGGGGCCAGACGGACATTTTCAAATGGCAGCAGAGCGAACAGTAAGTGCTTTTACTTGCAAACACAATATATTACAAAACTGGGCTACATTTGTAAATAATGATCTCTGGAAACTTTATATATATATAACTTAGAACAATGTTTGAGTTGACTGTCCCTTTAAATATCTTTCTCCATTCCCTCCTCTCTCCAATCTCTCTTTTTACCCTCTCCCTTCTCTCTCAGGCCATATCTTCTCTTTACACTCTTTCCTTCCCCTCTGTCATATCTCTTCACTCTTTTTTTTTTTCACCATTGTCTCTTAACCCTAACTTCTCCACTTTCATGTTTCCACTGCATTCTCTCTCTCTGTGCCCTTTTTACCCTCTCAGAAGTAACAGTCTAAGCACTAAAGGGGTCCCTACAGCCAGCCCTAGAGGAATAACATATCCTTGCCCTTTCATGGATATATAATATCCCTTTAGATAATAGTTTTTAGCACATAGCCCAAAATGTGTGTTTGCCAGTGCTGCGATAGGAATGTACATTATGCAAATACAATGTGCAAACTTTGCTAATTACAAAATGCCACCAGATTTCAGACTCAACGGTCACTAACTTTCACTCGCCATCATTAAATTTCCACTCGCCAATGGCTAGTGGGCTAGTGGAAATTTTGACTGTGTATATATATATATATATGTGTGTGTGTGTGTGTGTGTGTACATATGTTTTAAGTATTTGTGTTTTACTGTATATGTACTGTACATATTTAACATTCAATTGTTCTTCACATACAGGACAATGTACTTTTTATTGTAAATACATTTCTCTATATATATTTATATATATATATATATATATATATATATATATATATATATATATATATATATATACCTATATATTTATTCCTATAGATATATAGAAATAGATATCTGTTTTACATTAACAGTACCATATATATATATATATATATATATATATATATAAATATATATTTAATAATAAAAATTTAAAATGTTTCTATGTGACGAATTTAGGACTAACACTGTCGGGTTTGTGCAAATGAAAATTTGCTATCTTCAATGCGCGTTATCGAAATAGTAAGTATAAACTATTTACAAATATTAATAAATATTATTTAATTATTATACATACTGTAAAATATTTTAAATAATCTATAAATATATATATATATATATATATATATATATATATAATATATATATATATATATTACATTATCTATAATAATTATAAATAGTTTTTACTAATATTTTTTAATAGCTTATATTTAATATTTCAATAAGGCACATTGAAGATAGCAATTCTACATTTGCTTTAACCTGTCAGTCCTATGTTGTGAACCCCGATGCGTGTTACATATATTTTACATTCCTATGTTCTTCACAAATATATTTAATAATAAAAATTACATTATTTTATATTTCTATACATATCTGATACTGTTGATGTAAAATAGATATCTAGGTATAGGTATATACAGATATACAATGTATGGAAATATGTATTTACAGTAAAAAGTACATTGCTATGTATGTGAAGAACATTGGAATGTGAAATATTCATAATTCATGTTGGATTTAGTGCACTTGAATAAACGCGATTGGGTTAGCGCGAGAGTATGGGTGCTAGGGTTTTTTCAGTTTGTGTGCTCCATTCAAGTCTAAGTGGGAATACGTTAACATGATTGCAGATTTGTGTTTGGTTTTGATTGCACACAAACGTTTTGCTTTCACTTCGTAATACAAGCGCAATCCAACACGCGCAAAAAGCCTCCGTCTAGCGAAGGTAACTTGTGACAGAATGTGCAAAATAGCGCTCCACTAATGATCTATTCCAATGTGAGGTCTCAAATGTGTGTGATTTATTTATGGTAGAGATTGTGGTACAGTTTTAAAGACCAATCCCTTTTATTTCTCTGAACGTTGTGTCTGTTCAATTAAATTATTATCAGTTTACATTTAGAGAACTCTTATATTTTTTATTTATTTTATTTTATTTAGTTGTTTGAGTTTATTTTTTTTCTAGAAAGAGATTTGTAGTGCCCTTCACCTTTTAATACTCTAATTATATTGCAGAATTGGTCAGGAATTTGCTATTTGACCACTCATTGGAAAGAGGTAATGTTCCACTTTTAGGGTAATAATCTCATTGGTATATGGCTTTATTTGTGGCTGAAACAGAGGCACAATTTGAGAGACCTTTAGTATTTATTACACATTGTGCCTAACAGATTAGAAACTGCCATTTTAACCCGAAACACTTGACAACCAGAGGATCAAGTGATGCCTTAATTGAAAGGACCTCCTTTTATTATCGGCTCTACAAATAACCGATAATAAAAGGACCGTCTTCTCTGTTTAATGAGAGGTACATTTTGGTCACAACTTATTCTATTATCAAATTTGCTTCATTCTTTTGCTATCCTTTGTTGAAGGAGCAGCAATGCACTACTAGGAGCTAACTGGGCACTTCAGGTGCATTAATGGCAAGAGGCATTTATTTGCAGCAACAAATTAGCAGCTAGCTCCCTGTAGCACACTACCGCTCCTGAGCCTGCATGCAAATATTTTCTGTATATTAACTATACATGCTCCAGATTCTCAGTGTGTTTGTGTGGTATAGGAATGTAATTATTGATTATGTTTTTAAGATATAAATATAGAGCAGGGTGTGCTTTATGAACTGATGATCTTGGCATGGACACGTTGTACAAGACATGGAATTGGCATTGGAGGTATGTGAATTGGTATAGCCCTATAGGTATACTGTAAATATTGCATCTCATTATTTGTAGAGATAGAAGTGGATTTGATAGTTGACATCACACAACTTTAATGCACACACCAGACCGATCCATATAATATATTATAAATACATTCTTGCATATATTGAATAATTAGATTCTATATTACCTTTCCTTTTTCTATTTTTGGCTGAGATTCTCCAGGATTTTCCAAATGGACCAATTGAGATTGGAGTCTGTGAAATTATATAAAATAAAATAAAAATTCATTCATACACTCAAGTCCACAAATAGGGTGAAACTTTTTGGAGTTAAAACTCCAAAACTATGCAAAAAACTCATTGGCGTAATGACTTAACCTCTAAAACCTTGATTTTTGGCACTGATTTTCACTGGTATGAAATGGATAGAAAAGTCAAAATTAAACTTGCATGATTTAGACAGTGCATGTCATTTTAAGACACTTTTAAATTCACTTATATTTTCAAATGTCCTTTGTTTACTTGGTATCCCTTGTTGAAAAAAATAAATATGCTCATATTCTAGACTAGTGGAAGCTAGCTGCTGATTGGCGCCTGCACACATTTGTCTCTTGTGATTGGCTAACAAGATGTGTTCTAGCTGCCAGAAATGCAATGCAGTTCCTTAAGCAAAGGATAACAAGAGAATGAAGCAAATTTAATAATTGAAGTAAATTTGAAAAATGTTTAAAATAGTTTGTTCTATCCAAATCATGAAAGAAAATTTTGGGGTTTCCTGTTCCTTTAATTGAGTATAAATACTTTAACATTTAGGTGCTTGTTGGTCTTGAGACCAGTTACATTGTAATACCAAAATGTCATTACAGTGTGTTTCAATTTATGTGTAAAGTGCTATGCAAGACTTTTTTTGAGGTTTTCAAAGTCGAAGTCATTTAAGTCTATGCAAAAACTAACTTTTTAAGCAACAACAGAGCACTTGCACTATGTTAACACCATCTATATTGACATGGAAATATTTAAATCAGTTCTCATATTATACTTTTGCACAATGAAATGTACACAACTTTAATATGGACAACATAATGTTAAGATATAGTTGCAATTAACTATTTGGGCATTTAATTTTTCTATTAAAGGGACACTGAACCCAAATTTTTACTTTCATGATTCAGATAAAGCATGAAATTTTAAGCAACTTTCTAATTTACTCCTGTTATCAAATTTTCTTTATTCTCTTGGTATCTTTATTTGAAATGCAAGAATGTAAGTTTAGATGCTGGCCCATTTTTGGTGAACAACCTGGGTTGTCCTTGCTGATTGGTGAATAAATTCATCCACCAATAAAAAAGTGCTGTCCGGAGGTCTGAACCAAAAAAAAAAAAGCTTAGATGCCTTATTTTTCAAATAAAGATAGCAAGAGAACAAAGAAAAAATGATAATAGGAGTAAATTAGAAAGTTGCTTAAAATTGCATGCTCTATCTGAATCATGAAAGAAAAAAAATGGGTTCAGTGTCCCTTTAAGTGTATATATGTCACAAAGTGCTATTATTGGTTAAGAGAGAAAATGACATTCAAACACAGGGCCAGGGCTTAAAAATTATGTAACTCTACAGAAAAAAAAAGAAGAAAATAAATAAAATAAAAAAATACTATAATTTAGGTACTGGCAAACTGCTTATTGGCAGACTGTCTGACAATACCTAAGATGGTGGACAGCTGTTTGGGAGGGATCAGGTAGGCATCAGGGAGGTGGAAAGTATCATTTTGGAGGGTAATACCTACATCACAATTGGGGTTGACACCTCGGCCATGTTTTCCTGGATACTTATGAGTTACACATGGTGCTGGGTGTGCAGAGGGGAACATGAATTGCACCCCTGGATAGCACACGAATAGTGACCCAGGGCAGCACTATTCATGTTCCTCCCTACATACCCTGCAGCATGTGTAACTCATAATTGTCCAGAAAAATATAGCTGATGTGGCAATCCTAATCACAATATTTTTACCCTTACCAGATAGCTAATTAACACCTTCACAACCAATAATTTTAGAAATATGGTGCGCAGCTGCAATTAGCAGCCTTCTAAAATGCTAAAAAAATCTCCGGTATTTTGGACACGTTTTTCTCAGAAATTCACGGTACTGAATGGGTTAATGTGTTTTAACGCCTTAGCTTCAAAAGAAAGCAGCAATACACCTTTTGTGGTATTCAAGAGGTTAATCATCTTAAAAGGGACAGGAAACCCAACATTTTTCATTGATGATTCAGACAGAACCTGTGATTTTTAACAACTTTCTAATTTGCATCTATTATCTAAATTGCTTAATTTTCTTGGTATCCTTAGTTGAAAAGCATATCTAGGTAAGCTTGAGAGCAGCAATGTATTACTGGGAGCTATATGCTAATTGGTGGCTGCACAAAAATGCCTATTTTCATTGGTTCATCAGATGTCTTCCAATAGCTCCAAATAATGCATAGCTGCTCCTTCAAAAAAGGATACCAAGAGAATTAAGCAAATTGGAAAAAATAAGTAAATTGGAAAGTTGTTTGAAATCCCATGCTGTATTTGAATAATGAAAAAGAAAAATGTTGGGTTTCATGTCCCTTTAAAGCATTGCTAGGAGACAATCTATGACAGTCAAGGAATCAATTAGCGATCCAGTCACATGCTGGAGTGATAACTTCATGCCAAACAACAGATCTCTTAACAAAGAGCATCCTTCTTACAGCCAGCGAGCTTCATTATAAAACCATGCTTGTATAATAGGTAATAAAAAACTAATTTGGTGCATATGCCTGCTCGTTTGCCCAGGGTGCACAAATGAGGGAAAGAGAACAAATATTGGTATATATTGCAGCAGGGTTAAAGCAGCAAAACTGGACTTTAAAAGGGCCAATGATATATATAGATAATTTAGCTAATGTCCACCCCTGGGAGAGTAAAGGGACAGCCTAGTCAAAATGAAACTATCAAAATTCAGATGAGTCATGCAATTTTAAACAACTTTCCTATTTACTTTTATCATGAATTTTGCTTTGTTCTCTTGGTATTCTTTGTTGAAAGCTAAACCTAGGTAAGCTTATATGCTAATCTCTAAGCCCTTAAAGGCCACCTCTTATCTCAGTGCATTTTGACAGTGTTTTCCAGCTAGACAGCGCTAGCTCGTGTGTGACATATAGATGACGTGCTCACTCCCGTGGAGTTACTTTTGAGTCAGCACTGACTGGCTATAATGCATGTCTGTCAATAGAACTGAGATAAGGGGGCAGTCTGCAGAGACTTAGATACAAGGTTATCACAGAGGTAAAAAGTATATTAATATAACGGTGTTGCTTATGCAAAACTCAGGAATGGGTAATAAAGGGATTATCTATCTTTTTAAACAATATATTTAAATCTGTACTTTATACTTAAAGGGACAATGAACCCAAACATTTTCTTTCGTGATTCAGCAAGAGCATGAAATTTTAAGCAACTTTCTAATTTACTCATATTATCAAATTTTCTTTATTCTCTTGGTATCTTTATTTGAAATGCAAGAATGTAAGTTTAGATGCCAGCCCATTTTTGGTGAACAACCTGGGTTGTCCTTCCTGTTTGGTGGATAAATTCATCCACCAATAAAAAAGTGAGAAAGAATAAAAATTGATAATATAAGTAAATTAGAAAGTTGCTTAAAATTGCATGCTCTATCTGAATCATGAGAGAAAAAAATTGGGTTCAGTGTCCCTTTAACTTGCTTTTTCTGTAGAAGAGTGCAGGTTTATTAGGTATGCATTTTGTAAATACAGACACTAAAGTCAAATTAAAGGGATACTGAACCCAAATTTTTTTCTTTCATGATTCAGATAGAACATGCAATTTTAAGCAAGTTTCTAATTTACTCCTATTATCAATTTTTGTTCTTTCTCTTGCTATCTTTATTTGAAAATGAAGGCATCGAAGCTAAAGAGCCAGCAAATTTTTGGATCAGAACCATGGACTGCACTTGTTTATTGGTGCTGTCCAATCAGCAAGGACAACCCAAGTTGTTCACCAAAAATGGGCCGGCATCTAAATTTACATTCTTGCTTTTCAAATAAACATACCAAGAGAATTAAGAAAATTTGATAATAGGAGTATATTAGAAAGATGCTTAAAATTGCATGCTCTGAATCATGAAAGGAAAAATGTGGGTTTCCTGTCCCTTTAAGCTTTTATGATTCCGATAGAACATAGTTTAAAAAAACGTTTTGAATTCACTTTGATTATCTAAATGTGCATTTTTTTATATGTACAATCTGAGGAACCAGTTCCTACTGAGCACGTGCAAGAGTTCATGTATACGTATATGCATTTTGTGATTGGCTAAGGGCTGTCACATGATACAGAGAGAAGCAAAATGGAAGTACATTTTAAATTTGTCATAAAAAATATCTACAACTCACTGAAATACAGTCTTTTTATTATTCATTTGTTTATTATACAATTCTTCTTTATTTACTGTTTCTTTAATTTGGGGAACTTCTGTGCTCAGCCAATACCCTGCATGAAAGCACAGCTTGAACCACTTTACCTGGGAGATCTTAGTTAAATGAGAGAGGGTTAATTTATTTTCTTTCTTTTTTTTTTTTTTTGGTTAAGGGATTGGGACAGCTCAAACCAGAAATTTCCCTTTGGTCACATTTTGTTGATAACTTAAATTTTGACATAAACTTTTTTGCTAATTTTTTTTAAAAAAATGCACATAAAAATGTCAGTAACAACTTGCAACTTATCACCTAAGGTTACTAACATTATTTTTGCAAATTATTACTATTTTTGTATGAGCTCTAATGCATGACTAACATAAGAAAAATAGTTTGTGCCTGGAATGTGTTTTGAACACATTCTTATCCTTCCATGTAAACATAAAACACATTTTTGTTACATATATACATAATCAGGCATGCATACATGAGTAGTACTTATTCACATACTGTACCATGAAGTACATATTAACTCATACCCAATCTAATCTTGTCTTTAAAGGGACACTAAACACAAATTGTAAACAACTTGATTATAAAACTTCATTTATAACAATAATTGTGCAATGAAAACTGCAGCTTTATTTTGTTAAATTTGTATATTGTTTTATGTTTATACTTGGCACTGACTTCCCAGACCCCCAGAACAAAAAAAAAACCTGCTAATCAATCACAAACTAATATTCAGATATAGCACAAACTCTGTTTGCACGTGTGCAGACTGGGGTATTCCCTTAAAGGGATACTAAACGCAAATGTTCTCTTTCATGATTCAGATAGAGCATGACATTTTAAGCAACTTACTTATTTACTCCTATTATCAATTGTTCTTTGTTCTCTTGGTATCTTTCTTTGAAAAAGCAGGAATGTAAGCTTACAAGCCGGCCCACTTTTGGTTCAGGGCCTGGGTAGCACTTGCTGATTGGTGGCTAAATGTAGCCACCAATCAGCAAGCGCTACCCATGGTGCTGAACCAAAAATGGTCCGGCTCCTATGCTCACATTCCTGCTTTTTCAAATAAAGATGAAAAGAGAATAAAAAAATGATAATAGGAGTAAATTAGAAAGTTGCTCTATCTGAACCATGAAAGAAATTGGATTCAGTATCCCTTTAAGGTGGTTTAGCACTGATTCAACTTGATTACTATTGCAAAGAATGATTTGCCTATCATAATTGTTGATGCAAAACTGATAATCCACCATATAAAAGCTTGTGACACCATAGAAGCTTAGGGTGGGAGGGAAAAGTACACATGAGCTCACATAATTTGCCTTACAGCCTCCCTGGGAGATAGGGAAAAACACATTTTTAAGATTTATTTTGCAACAAAAGTCTGCAAAATAAATAATAAATGTATATTGCAAAATGTTTCACTTATAATAATGAAACATTTTATGCGTTGTTAAAATGTGAAGTTTAGTGGTCCTTTAAGCATATTCTGTATGGCTCACCTATCAAGTTCTTCCTGCAATTGGTGTATTCTGTCCTCAGTCTCACTAAAGGGATTCTCTATTTCTGCCCCAGGGGAAGCAGGTAATCCATCCATTAACCAGCGGTCTCGTAGGGATTTTCTCTGTGTGTAAGGAGAGAATGTTAATTTGTTTTTCTTGAAATAGCTGCATGTATCCCAAGGAAACAGTAAAAGAAAGCTTGAATGACAAATTGCCAAACACAATATTGTGATCAGGATGTTGCCACTAATCACATTCCAATGCAATAATGTTCCAGGCAATTATCTCAATTTAAGATGTGTTTAGGGATTGAATCATTGCATTATTGGATCAAGGGTTTGGAGTAGAGTTAGGGAATAAAAAAAATTGCCCAGCCATAACAATATTAGTGTAAACTAACAGAATTTTACAGATATAAATGATCTAGCTAGTCGCCCATGCGAAGAAGAGAGTGAAGGGACGTTTTTTTTGTAGGTGGTGGCTAGTGGATTAACGGTTCACCAAATTTTATAAATCAGGTAACATCTAGAATAGTCTCTTCTCTTTTAAATTAGAAGGATTTAAATATAGGCCATTTTTTTGGCTGAGAAAGACAAAAAAAATTGATTTACAGGATCGGGCGGATTGATGTCCGTAGCCTCAGAGGCAGCGGACCAGTTAAGGAGCAGCAGTCTTAAGACCGCTGCTTCATAACTGCGGTTTCCGGCAAGCCTGAAGGCTCGCACGGAAACAGGAGCATCAGGGGCCATTCGGCCCTTGATAAATTGACCACGTAGAATTATTCTAACTGGTTAGGAAACATTAGTCACATGTTAAACACAGGGTCATGTGATCTATCACGTGAAATAGGTTATTCTCTTCTTTCAAATGAGGGTTAGATTAGACCTCTAGATTAGAAATTGGGTGTTATGGGCTTCTATACCATCTTGTCTTGTATCTTTTTTAACCCTCTCTGTCATCAAGAGGTTAATGACCGGTGTATTTATTACCTTAAGTTGTTGCAATTTGAGTTTCTGCTGTTCCAACTCCCTCTGTATTGTGTCAATTTCAGTAAGGATTCTGCGTTTCTCCTGTTAATGAAATAAAAAAAATGGAAATGTATTTCTTCATGTAACATATTAGGGTTTAAGTACCATGGTGTAACCTGTGCACTGATCAAGACTCCCCTCTCGCAACAGTCTTTCTCTCCTTATTTTGTACAGTGTAAGCCCCTCAGGGGAGGGATTAAACACCTAGAGGTATATAACATTTTTTTAGAACAGTTTAATGTTTTTTCTACAAAGTTCAACATTAAAGTCTATGGTTATTGTTGTTGATATAAGCTTTTCTAAAGGATTGTGATCGACCACATATTTATCTTGGGTCAGTAATGCACAACATATGTGCTCTAATGAATTGCAGCATTAGAATGTCCCTTTTATTTATTTCTGATGACTTTTCATGTTTACTATATCTGTGCAGAAGATTTCTCCTCTCTGTATTCTATTAGTGCCCCTTTTAGAAGCCAGTTGTCCCTTTTATGCTAGCAAATCCTTCTCTCCCTTTTTCTGATGGGTTGCCTACATTTAATAGCGCACGCCACTCCCAACACAACACACTAATGACAACTAAATCTTCCCTTTTTCTGTTTTTAATTTGTTTGTTGGGAAGAATGTGTATTTATGGGGAATTTAACACATTCTATCTGCACATACATCACTAAAACTGAGAACATTTGCAGAAGGGAATACCATTTGAATAAATAAGGAGCAATATAATCATTGGCTGTTCTTGGACAGTAATGGAGGTGCTAAGCACCCCCAATTATTGTTAAAAACAATCTATTCTCACATGTGTCAATTGATATTATAGTGTTAGATCTGTATAATAGGATCTGACCAATGTTTTATCCTCTGTATTGCATCTGTGTGCATTGCATATTGGGATAAAACTCTGCAGGATATGTAGTGGTTCATTATTTTTCTATATTATATCATTGCCCCAGTAAATTACTATTTAAAAGACTATATAACCCAATCCAACTATTTCTTTATCTCCCACCATTGTACCTGTGTCCATCTATGTCCATCCATATTCTTTGAGAATATGTCATCAGCTCTATATATGCATAGGTCCCTCTATTTATTATATATATTCCCCTTGTATACAAGATTTGTATTTCCCAACATGCATTGTATTATCTTTCTGCTTTACACTTTGTATTAGAGTGTAAGCTCTGCAGAATAGGGGTATTTGTAGGAGGGTATGATTCATACTTACAGTGATTCCATGCAGACGTTGACTGTACAGCAGTGTTTCCCCCATCTTGACTCTGAGATCAGACAAAAGCAAAAAAACAAAAAAAGAGAAAAAGTGAAATCTTCAGCACATCTTTCAGTTTACCTAACCTGTCAGGCTAGTTAAAGGGACACTGAAGCCAAATTTTTTATTTCGTGGTTCGGATAGAACATGCAATTTTAAGAAACTTTCTAATTTACTCCTATTATCAATTTTTCTTCGTTTTCTTGCTATCTTTATTTGAAAAAGAATGCATCTTAGCTGGGTTTTTTTGGTTCAGACTCTGGACAGCACTTTTTTATTGGTGGATGAATTTATCCACTAATCAGCAAGAACAACCCAGGTTGTTCACCAAAAATGGGCCGGCATCTAAACTTACATTCTTGCATTTCAAATAAAGATAGCAAGAGAATGAAGAAAATTTGATAATAGGAGTAAATTAGAAAGTTGCTTAAAATTTCATGCTCTATCTGAATCACGAAAGAAAAAATTTGGGTTCAGTGTCCCTTTAAATAAAAAATAAGGTTTAATAAGACATTACACTGTGTCAATGTGTTCCCAACTATCAACCAATCAACTAATCAACTACCTGCTGGAGTATATAAAATTGTTTATCAATAGATCCTTTACCTTTATTTTGTCATTTATAATAGCTGCTTCTGACTGTTAAAACCACCACCTATACTGAAAACATGAATGCTTTAGTATTCTCTGTAGAAAGGATATGGAATCAAGAGGCAACAGGCAACAGTCAAGTTTCCAGGGGGTGGCGGTGGAAGAGATAACAACATTTCCCTTTTTCAGTTACTCTTTAAGATTTCGATCCTCTAAAGCTCTCTGGCAAGATTTTCTAAGATGCCTCATCAGTATTACAAGGACACTCATGGGTTTTTTTAAGGTAATTTTTACCTTGACAATTGTGTATCTCATTAAGGGGAGTTCACTAATATGCTTAATTTTAAGGATAAATACTTACTTTAGAATATAATGCTCAGAAAAATAAGATGATGGTTTCTCTCCATTGTTTGAGAATCAGGCCCTTAGTATTGGCCATTGTGCATATACAGCGATATTTGATAAGGAGGCCTTAAAGGGATACTAACCCCAATTTTTTTCTTTCATGGTTCAGATAGAGCATGCAATTTTAAGCAACTTTCTAATTCCATCCTATTATCAATTTTTCTTAGTTCTCAGGTTATCTTGATTTGAAAAAGCAGTAATGAAAGGTTAGGAGCCGACCCATTTTTAGTTCAGCACCTGGGTAGCACTTGCTGATTGGTTTGCTACATTTAGCCACAAATCAGCAAGTGCTACCCGGGTGCTGAACAAAAAATGGGACGGCTCTAAAGCTTACAGTACTGCCTTTTCAAATCAAGATAGCATGAGAACAAAGAAAAATTGATTAAAGGAGTAAATTAGAAAGTTGCTTAAAATCTCATGTTCTATCTGAATCATGAAAGACAAAAATTGGGTTTAGTATCCCTTTAATGTATAAAAAAAAATAGATAAGATTAGGAGGTCTGCTATTTATGCAGGCTCAGCCCATTTATATTGGCATGTTCTTGAGAACAAGGGATTAATGCTTCAATCAGTAAAAACAGCTATTTCATATATAAAAAATAAATGTAAAGGATTGAATTCACATACATTGTATACTCTACAACTACTACATCAGGTCATTAGGAACACATTAAGGAGAAACCAATTGAATAGTACAATGTACCATTAACCTGTCAGACATGTGCTTCAGATCATTGCACTCTTAGCCTCTGGTGGTCTCCAGCAGTGTGAGGGTTAATGTTTTCTGCAAATGTAAGTCATGTGATACTGCACGGTCTATGTACCTGAGGAATGTGTGACACGCAGTTTAAGTGACCTTGACACATGCAACCACACACAGATATTTGCACAAACACATATCCATAAACATAAAAAATAAACTATATATAGTGTCTTTAGCATTACAAACTATCAGGCTTTAAAGCTAAATACAATTATCATACAAGGACTGATAGATAGATAGATAGATAGATAGATAGATAGATAGATAGATAGATAGATAGATAGATCTGAAAGTTTAAAATGTGTCTAAACATTAATATGTAGGTCTGTTGTAATTTAGTCCTTAATTGGTTATTTATTAGATTGATAGTGGACAGTGTTAATTTTTAGAAGCCATGATTTGCTGGCTCCCAGCATTTTTCAACGTACATACAGTACATGCATACATGCATACATTCATACATGCATACATACCTACATACATTCTTACATGCATACATACATACATACAGTACATGCATACATACATACATTCATACATGCATCCATACATGCATACATACATCCATACATGCATACATACATACAGTACATGCATACATACATACATACATGCATACATATATAAATACATACATACATGCATACATACATACATACAGTACATGCATACATACATTCATACATGCAGTACATGCATACATACATACATACATGCATACATATATAAATACATACATACATGCATACATACATATATAAATGCATACATACATGCATACATACATGCATACATTCATACATACATACATATATAAATACATACATGCATGCATACATACATATATAAATACATACATACATGCATACATACATAAATGCATGCATGCATGCAAATATACATATATAAATACATACATACATATATAAATACATACATGCATACATTCATACATACATATATAAATACATACATACATGCATACATACATATATAAATACATACATACATAAATACATGCATACATGCATATATACATATATAAATACATACATACATACATATATAAATACATACATGCATACATTCATACATATATAAATACATACATACATGCATATATATATATATATATATATATATATATATATATATATATAAATACATACATACATGCATACATACATAAATACATGCATACATGCATATATACATATATAAATACATACATACATATATAAATACATACATACATGCATACATTCATACATACATAAATACATGCATACATATATATATATATATATATATATATATATATATATATATATATATATATAAATACATGTATGGGGGGGAGTAAAAATATCACAACAGATTACTAATCAGGGAGACAAAAGTAATAGAAAATGAAGGCTATGATCAATGAACTAAATAGGACAAATTAATTTTCTTTCATGATCCAGATAGAACATATATTTTTAAACAACTTTCCAATTGACTTCTGTTATCAATTTTGCTTTATTCTCTTTTGTATCTTTTATTGAAGAAGCAGCAGTGCACTCCTGGGATCTAGATGAATACATTTGTAAGCCAATGAAAATGGGCATACAAGTTCAACTACCAATCAGCAGCTGTCTCTAAGCTCCAGAGCCTATCTAGATATGCTTTTCAACAAAGGACACAAAGTGAATGAAGCAAAATAAATTATAGAAGCAAATTGGAATGTTGTTTAAAATTGTATGCTCTGTTGAAATAATGAACGAAAAAATTGGGGTTTTATGTCCCTTTAAATAACAAACGAACGAACAAACAAATAATCACACAATACACACACCAAAAACATTATTGATAAGACACTATTGAGACAAATGGTGAATAAAACAGCAGACAGAGAAACAGGAAGCAGCAGACAGAGGAATGTTATCATACACTCAATCACTAAAACAGCTATCCCAAATACCTAAAATACCTATACCCAAATGCCAATATTATGATGCTCTGATACTGCAAAAGCCGAAACCAAGATCATTGATAGATGGGTGTGAACTTATATTCATATATTAAACATAGGAGGGCCACATTTAAAATATGATACACTTTTCCTATTCACTTTAGTAATGCATATATATTTGATACCTGCAATAAATTTACATTTCTCAGGCTAACACCTAATATATCAATGTAATTCTGACTCAGTAAATTACTCAAATATTTTTTAAAATACAGAATAACAATTTAAAACAAAAATTCAGTTTCTATATCATTTGAAAATGCAAAAAAAAGATTATATTTATCAAAAGTACAATAAATAATATCTTTTTAATATCTAATGACATCTCATTTACAATAAGTTTCAGTTTTCATGATGAGACTTTGCATCTTTTGATTTGTTTTTAAGTAAAAAAAAAATACAGCAATATTAGCACAAATGTTTACTAAAATGTCTACTAAAAAAATATTTACACTTCAAATACTCTCAGGTCATCTGACTTTTAAAAATAGTGAACAACAGATTTTAAAAATATGGTAAATAAAATAATATCTTCTGCTAAGACTTAAATACTCATATAAAAGTGGAAGGAAGAATTGTGTATCTTATTTTTATATATTATATACACACATTTTGTCCTCCCCCTTATCTGATTCTTTCTTTTGAGTTACGTTTCAATTCCCTCTGTTCCATCGCTCTCTTTTTCAACCTTTTCTACAATTAACTGTTTAAACCCATTTATCTTTCTCTATCTCCCTTTGTATTGCATATTTCCCTCCCTGCTTACCTCTGCCAGGTGTCCCCCATACCTTGCCCCTGCCTTTCCTTGCTCACTAGTCCCTCTCTTCCTCCCTACAGCCATCTCAGATGACACCTGCCCCCCCCCCCCCCTATATCTCTCTCTTCCCAGAGAGTCACTATTTCTGACTCCAGTTTGTTACCACTCACCTCTATATTTTGGTGATACTTATCCCCCCTTCTTCCTGAGAGTCCTGGTGACAGCTGCCTCCCACTCCACTGATCACAGTGACACCCCTCCTGTCTGTCACATAGAAACAGTGTGTGAGTGAGGACCAGAGCTGTGTGTGTGCGTGAGAGGGGAGGGGGGAGAGTCACAGGGCGGAGAGAGAGAAAGGTGGGAGGGGGGGGGTGACACCTGAGCTTGCCTCACCGGTTTTACAGAGTGAGGAGCAGGAAGGCTACATAATAATTACCAACCTTACATGTGAGCTATGTAGGGCTTTCTAAAGTCTAACTTCCAAATTATCTTATACCTCCTCCATTATGTTACCTCGTACCTGATGACATTTGTTTTAAATATGACCAACATACAACTCAAGAATGTGTGATATAAATATGAACACATACACAGTATTTATGGTTTAATATGAATACAGAGCTACAGAGGTGGTTAGTGCAAAAAGGTTTCATAAGAAACTAGAATAGAGGGAGAGGTGCACAATTGTGTGAGAGAAAAACAAATATGGAAATATGGAAAGTGAGGGAATTGTTTGGAAGGGAGGGGGAGAAGGAGAGAATATAACCTGCAATAGGGAGGTGAGAGACAGAAAATAGAAAGAGGTGTATTAAATTGCTCTACATTATTAATCTATCTGTGTGTATGGAGAGCCCTCACCGGCCTCCTGACATCAGCAGAAGCCGGCCCCAGGGGATGGCGTAGGACACATTCCTACCAGCTTTTTGCAATAATTCACAAGCAAATTAGTATAATCATTACCCAACTCATTAGAGAGATGTATTATGTGACTGTACCAAATGACAGAGGAGACTGACATTCAGCAACACCTCTTATTAAAGGCTAAAACATAATAGCATCAGGGTTACCTCCACCTAATATAGAGACAACATTCTCTTAATACACAGATATCAGAGCACCCACCTCTCATCTACTCCTAATACAAAAACATTAGGACACACACACAGCACACATTTCTATCAGGCCATATACCTCTCAGTTCATCTTAATATACAGATATTAGGTTAACTAGCTGTCTTGTTGTACACTCACACAGGCATCAAGTTCATTAATACTTTCCTAATGTGCAAACACCAGGCCATATACCTCTCACTTCCTGCGAATACACAGATGTTAGGGCACCTATTTCTCATCTTCTCCTAACAAATGAGAACATACACAACTCTCCTTTCTCTAATATATAGATTATCGTCTCCTAATATACAGATTGTAGGATGCACATCACTTATATCTAACAAAATGCATACAACTCACCTCCTCCTTATACACAGACAACAGAACACACACCACTCACTACTCCTAATAGACAGACAACAGACAACATACAACTCACCTACTCCTAATAGACAGACAACAGAGCACATACCACTCGTCTACTCTTAATAGACAGACAACAGAGCACACACCACTCACCTACTCCTAATAGACAGACAACAGAGCACACACCACTCACCTACTCCTAATAGACAGACAACAGAGCACATACAACTCACCTACTCCTAATAGACAGACAACAGAGCACATACCACTCGTCTACTCTTAATAGACAGACAACAGAGCACATACCACTTGTCTACTCTTAATAGACAGACAACAGAGCACATATCACTGAATTATTCCTAATAAACAGACAACAGACCACAGATATCACACACCTTCACTTACCTTCTTCTAATACAAAATTATTGGCCTAGACTCAGACGAGTAACTTGTTGTAAAAACAATGGACTCCACTTATGAAGCAGCAAATGCTACTTTGGAGGCCCATCATTTCAACAGAAGTTAAGAAGCAGCGGTCATAAGACAAGTGAAATGCTTGTGCAATGATAAATACAGATAGTGTATGCTGTCGACATTAAGCGATGTCGAGCAGACATGATTCGTTATAGTGAATCATGTCTGCTCGACATTTAATACATTTACCCCAATATCATGTTTGAAATTCATTGGCCATTGCTTTACCTATCTTTTCCAGCATTTTAAAGTGAGTGTTCGTGCCATGACCTCCATAGTTGTATGAGGTGCTCAAAACATGATATCTCGCACATTAGAAACAAAAAAGAAAAAAATGTGATTAAAAACAGGCCTGTAAAATCATAGCAATAGCGTGTGCACCAAGCGTGTCCATTGAGAGAGGAATCCCTGTTACGGAGTGCCGCTAACTGGCGTCTCTCGATCCCACAAGGGACTGCTGACCCGTGACCTCAGGACGCTCCACGCTGCATCTAGACGTAACAGGTAATCTGTGTAACTCTACGCATTTCTCCCGGAACACGACCGGGCATTTTCAAGAGTAAAATGATGTATAAACTAACAACACCTACCCACTCTTTTAATAGCAGCTATGGTTTAAACCGCACAGTCGGGGGAGGGGCACACAAGTAATCCTATGTACGGTGTTGCCAAAGGTTTAAAGAAAAAGCAACACATAGTTAAAAAACAAATTACTTAGATACAAAATTATCACAGGGTTGAAGCCCATTAAACAGAACCATGAGCAATGTGGAAAAACAATAATTATAAGGCAACACTTTGCAAAACAATCTATGAAAATGTTTGCAAATGTAACTCTGAATACAAACAAAAACATCCTCTAAGTAAGTGCACATTTTGTTACAATACGCATCCATACAGGTTAAAGTCACATACAAGTGCATAACAAAAATAATTATAATATGTTAGAGCAGGGATCAAAATTGCCACTTTCCCTCTCACCCACTCGTCCTGGGAGAGTAGAAATTGAACTAGGACGAATAGAGACAGAGATAAATGCTGTCTATACACTTTACAAAAGGGCTAGCAAATGTATATTCTTGTAGTAATTGAATTAAAATTACTTCATTTGTTATGTTTTAAAAATTAAAAAAAAATATGAAAAATGATTGCACAATAAGGTGTTTCACAATTTTGGCCTGGCTAGTAGCTTATGACTTGAAATCTTGAGCCCTGTGTTAGAGTATTTATTATTGCACTATTGTTTGTATATAACTGTGTTGAACCCCTGCAAAATAATTAACAAATAAGGTTAAAAGGGACATGAAACCCAAATTTTTACTTTCAAATTCAGGTAGAGCAGGCAATTTTAAACAACTTTCCAATATACTTATATTCTATTCTATTATTATTATTTGTTTTGTTGGTATCCTTTGTTGAAAAGGATACCTAGGTAAGGTCAGGAGCAGCTGATTGGTCGCTGCACATATATGCCTCATGTTATTGGCTCATCCGGTGTTCAGCTAGCTCCCAGTAGTGCATTGCTGCTTCTTTAACAAAGGCTACCAAGAGAATGAAGCAAATTAGAAAATAAAAGTAAATTGGAAAGTTGTTTAAAATGATATACTCTATTTGAATCATGAAAGAAAAATGTGGGGTTTTATGACCCTTTAAAGTCAGTTCCATAGCAGCAATGCACTACTGGCAGTTTGCGGAACACATCTGGTATGCCGATGAAAAGAGGAGTATGTGTGTAGCCGCACCAGTCACCAGCTAAAGGATACCAAAAGAAGGAAGTAAATCTGGGAATAGAAGTAAATTGAAGGTGGTTAAACACATTCTTAAAGTATGCTTCAGAGTGCCAATGCACTACTAAAGGGACAGTCAGAACCAGAATTGTAGTTGTTTAAAAAGATAGATAATCCTTTTATTACCCATTCCCCAGTTTCGCATAACCAACACAGTTATAATAATACACTTTTTACCTCTGTGATAATCTATGGAGCCCATTTATCAAAGCTTCAACTGATAATACGCTGGAATCTTGCGTCAAATTAGATGCAAACTTGATCCGCCGTAATTAACAAAGCGTCAAGATTGTTAAATGTTGAAATGTGTGACGTAATTTATGCTCCCGCGATATCAATCCGACAAAGATCGCTGCTTGCGTCATTCCAGATTTATCAAACCTTCAGATTTATCAAACATTCCAATTTACCAAACATTCAACAGGTACGCTCACGTCTATTCTGACACAGCGTACCTATCGTTCAAGCCGCCACCCTTGAGGCCGCGAATACCATAGAAATCAATGGGAGTCTGAAAACACAGAAAGGTTATGTTATGTTCGATGCTGCAAGACAATGAAGCATATTAGATAATAAAAGTAAATTAGGGAGATGTTACCCTACTTATGGATTATGTTACATCTTTGCCTCTCATTACAAATCAATTATTGCTCCAAATTTGGTGTGAAGTATTGCTCCAAATTTGGTGCACTAGTAGATATAGGGATAAAAATGAAATAAATACATTGCTACTTATGCATTATGTTACATCTTTGTCTCTCATTACAAAGCAAGTAGACAATATTATTGCTCCAAAATTGGTGTACTGGTAGGGTAGATATAGGGATAAAAATTAAATAAATATATTACATAATATAGCCAACTTCCTTTTTTTGGATAAATCTATTTGCACCATGTTTACCGCATGTAATACAAGTCCCACTCTCCACTTTGCACCAAATTTTACGCAACATTTTTCGCACCAAATTTGACGCAAACTCATAAACAACCCACAAACTAATGAAGTTTTCCACCACCAATCAGCCAATCTGATTGAAATATACATTTTATACTATCACTAACTAATCAAATTGCTTGATAACTTGTGTCATTGATCATTCATCAGAACTTGTAAGGGCCATTTGTTACATTGTGTATTATACTTTGAAAATATGTATATGTGAAATTAGTATTAAAGTTAAACGTTGATGATAACATTAGGACACACAGTGTAATATTTCTGACAATGATTTTAAAAATCAAATCATGTTTAATTCAATATCATCTTAAAATGATAGCTCAAAGGGATAGTCTACCTAACATTAAACTGTCATGAATATGATACAGCAGAAATTAAAATCACCTCTTTACTGTTATTTTCAGTGTTCTTCTTCCTTCTCTTGAATTTAATTTTCATTAAGAAATGTCATGTTATTTGCCAGCCCATGTTATAACACCTGTGTAGGGGACTGCAATCAGGAGGGGTTACACAGTTGCAGAGAGAAAACTGGCCAAGCTCTTAAAATATCCATTGATTGCAAATAAATACATATGATACCCTGATTACATGTTATATTCGCAATTATTCTTGCTCATAATAATAATATATTTACACTATATACATATGGTATAAATAAACACAGAGATAAGAAAGACAACAATGTTAAGAGCACAAAAAGGAATTTAGGGACATGTAAATATGTTTGCAAAAGATTTCTAACATAACATATATATATATATATATATATATATATATATATATATATATATGTGTGTGTGCAAAGATATATGTACAAATTCTAGCATTAATAAAAAAAAAATTTTAAAAAAAGCATGAGATAGGCATATCATGATTTTTAGAAATACAAATATACATTCATTTATGTGAAAATATCATATATCAGTTTTTTTTATAACAAATACATAGAAAATAACTATCTATGAGATATTATTGTTTGTTCAGGTATAAATGTAGCTATTTCTTGGACATTAACAGAATAAAAATAAAAGATTAGCTTTAGAGAAACGTGCTTGTTCATGGACAGTAATGAATGGCAAAAATAAAGTTGGAAAAAACAGAATATCTTCAACATTGTTGACTCTTATTTATCAACAGTCCAATATTCATAGCTCCGTACTTGATGCGCATGTTTTTGACAGAGTTTTTAATAAATAAGTGCGTCTTATGTAGATTTGTGGCAGCGATGTCTGGCGAGCGTATTGACGCCAGCGAATGCACAGACAAATGTGTGTAGCCACTAATCACATTCTAGAGCATTCTAGGGCATTCTAGAGGCTTTAACTTTAACTGTTTTCATATTGTCTTTTGTTCATATAATAGTATTGAGGGAAAAGGGGGTATTAATTTAATTCTAAAGAATATATTAATCGAAGTTATTTATTGACAGTTACCTATCTTATTGCCAGATGTTAATAATGTCTGTGGCCATATTAAAGCCAAGTGGTATCCTTGTGTGTAATGTGAAGATCCAGTGAGCCTCCCTTCTCAAAAGAAGGGTATCCACATCACCCGCTCTTGGAGGTTACGTCACTTGATTAATCATCAGGAATTTAAATGCACCCACTTGGACAACCATGCTTCTCTATAAATTGTGGTGCCAGTGCTGAACAGGGATTAATTGAGGTAATATCACTGAGGTGCTCCCTGATTCGCACCCTTACTTCCATGTGGTCATACCAACGTATTGCAGATTGCACTGCATACAAGTAATCATATAGACTATATGATCAGTTTTTCAGTTAGTACAGCTGTCCAAATCATAAACCTTTAGTGTAACTTTAGATTGAAAATGTTTTGTCACCGGGGCATGTTCACAGGCTTTATAATTGGTTGTGCCACATTTGTAGTGGCCTTTACATTGTAACCAACTACCTGACTTATTTTAAGACCTAACCGTGCTTAGTGACAAAAGATTTCCCAGAGAATGTAAAGCCGAACATACAATTTCATCTCCAGATAATATAGGCAAATTTCTCTTTATAATCTTCACAATCTACTAACTGGTGTGCTAAACGTTAGCTTGTTCTCCCCTTTATTGTTTCAGGGAAGTTTACCGTATAAGAGGACGTGTCTCTACAACTTGTCCACCTGAATTGAGGCTGTTTGTATTAAATTTGGTTTATAGCCCCTCTATAGGAGTCTATTTCTCAAATCAATACTTTTCTTTTTGTATTCTAGAATATCTGAGCAATTCTGTTTTTGGATGTGATCTCTTAGCATAGTAGAAAGAATTAGCCATTATAGGTTTGCGATAAGGGGTACTCTCAATATTCTCGCTATTTGGATTGAGCCTAAGTGTCAAATAGAAATAAAATATATCCTCTCTATTACTAGTAAATGTAAACTCCAGACCCACACTGTTCATGTTAGGATAAGATACAAATTCCTCTATTTGTGTGGACGATCCCTTCCAGATGAACAATAAATCATATATATTCTGATGATAGAAATGGATATTGTTCAATTAAGGATGACCATTTCTAAAGACGTGGGACAGCTCCCACCAACCCATAAAAGGTTGACATAGGAGGGGGCAAACTTGGCCTCCATCTCTGTCCCACATCTTTGGAGGTAAAATATCCATGAAAAGGAAAATAGTTGTGACAAAGCAGACATGTATTACCCTTATGGTAAAATCCTCCCAATATTTGGTATATTTGTCCAAAAAGAACCTGACTGCTTTCAGACCTCAGTTGTGTAGAATGGGAGAATACAAACCCCCCACATCAATCAATCATGTAGAATCTTCAGCTCCCCCTCCACAACTCTTTGTGGGAGAAAAGATAGAAGAGGGTCTGAAGCCCACATGACTCGACAGTTCACCATTCTCAAGTTTATTTATTTCCCATTCCAGATCCAGTAAAGACATATAATATTTTGCCTCATTGAAGTTAAAATCAACCAATTGAGGACCAGGAGTAGAATACAATTCACATGAAAACTCAGATTCACTGTTAATTTGCAATTTGCTTGGAACATTTCATCACACTGCACCAAGGAGTCCTCAGCACAGATCATATTTAACATAGTGACTGGCAGGATCTCACAGTACGTTGAAACAGACGCTGTCTGTCAAGAAATCCACTGTCTTACACAGACGCTGTCTGTTGGAAGTCCTCACAGCCCCTGCATCGCGACATCACCTGTGGTAAACTACTATCTACTGTTTTACACAGACGCTGTCTGTTGGAAGCCCTCACAGCCTCTACACAGCTATACCACTGTTTTACACAGACACTGTTTATTGGAAGCCCTCACAGCCTCTGCATCGCTATATCAATTGTAGGAAACTACTATTTAGACGCTGTCTGTTTTAAATATTGCAACTAACACAGACGCTGTCTGTTGGAATTGCAGCACTCAGTTACAGGCGCTATCTGTTTGAACTATCATTAATCGTTACTCACCAATCCCAAGATTTGGATTGTGAGCTGAATCAGCTGTATTCTTTTCCTCCTATAAACTCTTTGGAGTGAATTACAACACCTACGTTCTCCATCTAACCTTTGTTAGCGGTTGGGATTGATATAACTGCATACCCTCCCAAAAGGACTATTTTGGCTCATGTTTCATTAAGGTACTGTTCACCGTTCTGAAAGACTATTAATTAGACTTGCACCTACCTCTTTAAGAGATGCACCTTTAATTTTAAGGAATTTTTTATAGTCATTGTTCAGAAAATATTGTTTCTTTAATTGTTCTTTACCCAGTGTTATTTTATGTAAGTTAATACCTTGCAAGGTTTAGTGTTTTTATGTTTTATTCGTCCTACCAGTTTAATAAAGTGATCACATTTTACATTTTATACAATACATTGGTTATCATACATTATTACTTATATCCCTTTCTCATTTTGCTATTAATTTAGCGCTCACCTTATTGTTTGTTCTCACTATTAATATATTTACATCTGGAGGAAGGTTGTAATTTTTAGGTGTAGCTATTATTGAGTTTTAGAAGTTTTCACCTCATATTGTTGTTTTCTGTCCTGATACAGATACATGTGGTTATGTATTTCTCTCTGAGGGCCTGTTATTCAAAACCTTGACTAAGAATTCTTGTTGGTATGGCGAGGCGCTTAAATTTTATCTTGAGATATGTTTATGTTGCA
Organism: Bombina bombina; assembly: GCF_027579735.1. NCBI lineage: Eukaryota > Metazoa > Chordata > Amphibia > Anura > Bombinatoridae > Bombina > Bombina bombina. The sequence continues at coordinate 813,975,883 of NC_069504.1, forward strand.
ATGTAGTGTTATTTATGTGAAGCAGAAACGTTACAATACAAGGTCTAAGAAAATCCCAAAGATTTTGTGTGATTTCTCTCCATGCTGGCAAGGCTTTGAATATCAGGCCCTGAATGTGAATTTATCTGGACTTCTGACAAATTGGCGGTCTTCCTTCTGGTCTGGTACACTGATGTTTAACTGGAACATTACTACTCTCTCTTGACTGAATGATTGGTCTATTTTGGGGAAACTCTCCTGGATAACCTTTACCTTCTATCTGGGCAGGCTAGCTTCCTTCTGTCCTCAAGATGTACCAGGCAGTCCCATATCCACTACTATCTCTTCCTCATTAACTATAAGATCTTCACGTGCCTAATTTAGTAGGGTAGAAACCTGACCTTTGATGATGAAAAATCCGTATCTAAGAAGGTAACTTGTTTAACTCATATGGTCACTCAGAGTTTCTTGGTATATCTTTTGACTCTTTTTTATTAACATTATTTGACCACATGTAGACCATATCATTATAGTTCAATATGTCTCTGTCAATTTTTTTACCTTTAAAGAGTCAATATCCTTTTTAGCTAATGTTACTGTCTCATTTAAAGGTACAGTTAACTGTAAAATAGTTTTCTCCTTAATGTGTTCCCAAACATTTTTTATATTAGCTGCAACGTATAAAATGGATGAGAAATTGCTCATTTATGCTTCATTTTGCTAATTAAATAACTTGATTTGTTCTTTGAAACCACAGCCCATCAAAACAAGCTAAGCTTGCAAACAGATCAGATCTTGTTATATTATTACTCAAATGGTTCCCTTTCTTATCTATGTCTCTCTACAATATTTAGAAAGAACAATTGAAAATTAACATTTTAGAGCTTTATCTCTTACACCTCCCACTGGAAGTGTAATTTCTTCTGCTGTCTGTGCTTACATAGTTTGTCAATAGCCTATACCTAGGTATAGAAACTTTCAGTAAAGGAAGGGGTACTACAGGCTAAATCAACTATTTCCAATGTCAGTATAAAGGCTAAAGAGCTATTTGTAAGCAATTTAATATACGCCAGCTGGAAAAATGGATCATTGGGAACAAATTAAAGGAGAGAAAATTTTGGGGTAAACTGTCCCTTTAAGATGTTGGCCAGTTTCTTCTAGTTTTGATGTGTCACAAAGTTATTCATGTCCCCTTGGAGGTTAGTAATGTCAGTCCGTAATTTTAATTGTTGTTTCTTGTATGTTATAAGCATGTACATCAGTCTGACTGAGCATTCTGTTAGTATAGAGTTCCAGTTTTTAACTAGCTCCTGGTCTGTAGCAACAAATGTGGGAAACGTCTGCAATCGTAATCCCCATGGAATCATATTTAGGGACAGATACTTCTCCATGAGATTAATATCCCACCTGACCTTATCCTCTTTTACGGTCTCCATTTTCAAAAAGACATCTGAAATGGTCACCCTGCGTGTCTTTTCTGAGAACAAGTCCTCTAATGAGGGTCTTGAACGGTCCAACTCTGTAATAGCTCTAAATGAAAAAAGGTACTAAAATTTCCATGCTTGCTCAAAAGAGTATTCGAAAATAATGTATATAGTATAGTGGGGAAAAAGCTGTTTTTAAAAAAACAAAAACAAATTCTCTTATATATTGCACCAAAAATACAAAAAGGCCAGAATGAAGAAAGAACAAGTGGGGAGAATAAGCAATAGTGACTTTATAATCAAATAGTACAAGAATGGTCAAATCAACCACTACTAGACCCATTGTTTACCAATAATAAATATTACAGGACTTTGTACCTTCAGTTTTGGAGCGTGATTCTCTTCTCCACTTTTACCACGGTCTAAATGCCGGGCCAATTTCAGCGGCTCCTCCATTGAACAATGACACCACCGACACCATTCAGGCTGCCTTAAAGGGACAGTCAACACCAGAATTTTTGTTGTTTTAAAAGATAGATAATCCCTTTATTACCCATTCCCCAGTTTTGCATAACCAACACAGTTATAATAATACACTTTTTACCTCTGTGATTACCTCTGTATCTAAGCATCTTCTGACAGCCCCCTGATCACATGACATTTTATTTATTATCTTTTGACTTTCATTTTAGCCAATTAGTGCAGTGTCTGCCACTATCCATGGGCGTGCTCACAATGTTATCTATAGGGTTTACCTGAACTAGCTCTCCCCTGCTGTGAAAAGCAAATACAAAAGCATGTGATTAGAGGCGGCCTTCAAGGGCATAGAAATTATCATATGAGCCTTCCTAGGTCTAGCTTTCAACTAAGAATACCAAAAGAACAAAGCAAAATTGGTGATAAAAGTAAATTGGAAAGTTGTTTAAAATTACATGCCCTATTTGAAAAATGAAAGTTTTTTTTGGACTTGACTGTCCCTTTAATTGTGCACTTTACAAATCCGGCGGTTCCTCCGCTCGGCATACACTGGCCTTGTTGAGCCTTGTTGTACCAGAAATGACACCAGGAAGATGTCTTTCTGTCTCAGCAGAACCAGAACAAACAATTTTTGCCCAGAGGGAATTGTGGGTAACCGTTTGAAAAATATTCTCCACTTAGAAAATGTATATGTGGAACCGGCTAACCCCCTGGTCAGAATTTGCACAGTTAAGGAAACAAGAATGTGTGGATCATGAATGAAAAAATATAGAAAGTTTATTCAAGCATAAAAAACATATAAAAGGGAAAAAAAAGAAGAGGAAATGGGCTAACGCGTTTTGGCTTGCGCCATCATCAGAGACCTATGCACATGTCACACACCTGCATTTAAATACCCTGTGCATACTTCTAATTGGACAGAATAACACCCATACAATTTCATATGCTTAACAGCCATGCTGTTGGGTTTGCAGGGCGGAACACAACTATTGCTCTCCAGCAGCCCTATTCATGTGATATATTCAGAAGCACAATACATGTTCCTCCCTGTGCACACTGCATCATGTGCAACTTATAACTGTTGAGGTTAATATGGCTGAGGTGGCATCCCTGACTGTCTGAGGTGAAAAAATTGCATCCCTGTATTGTTGCAGTAATTAATGCATCTGAGAATGCGTCACTTATGTGACAACATATGCATATTATTTCTGACATAAACCGTAACTTGAGTAACTAGTACCTCTGTACTGTGCTGTTAGATTTCAGAGCTCATTGTCCTTATTTCCTGCTATTAAAAATACACCAGGACACAGGCTTTTCACCTCTTCTACATCAATGTCATCTTAAAGGGACAGTATACACTTATTTTCATATAACTGCATGTAATAGACACTACTATAAAGAATAAGATGCACAGATACTGATATAAAAATCCAGTATAAAACTGTTTAAAAACTTACTTAAAAGCTCTCAGTTTAGCTCTGTTGAAAAGGCAGTTGGAAAGCCCACTGCAAGTGGGAAATAAGACACTCCCCCCCTACCCTTCTTTTGCATATGAAAAGACCCTTTACACAAACAGCAGCAAGCTGGAGAAGGTATCTGATGGTATTCTCATAAAACTTTGGGGCTTGGTTAGGAGTCTGAAAATCAGAGCAATGTTATTTAAAAATAAGCACAACTATACATTTAAAAAAAAAAAAAACTTTATGTGCTATATAAATAGATCATCTACAAAACATTCATGCAAAGAAAAAATGAGTGTATAATGTGCCTTTAAGAGTGCAGTGGGAATTTTTGTGTGTGTCAGGCTATTAAGTGAGCTCTCTAGGTTGGCACTTTCTTTGAATCAGTAAACCTGTATTGTGAAAACTAGTTAGCTTTTTTTTTTAGATGTCAAATTAACACAAAGAAAAGAACATAGTGTACATTGTACGAGAATAATAAATTGAATCTGTAATTGCCAGAAATTAAAGTCACATATACCTGCTATATTAGCTCCTCAGTATGTAGACTTAAGAGGGCATGATAAGGGTATATGCCCACAGACAGAACTCCCCTAAAGCTCTCCTGTCTTTCAACATTATCTATCAAGTCTTGTTAGTACTTCTTTATAAAATAATTGTATTACAGTAAATTTTAGCTCGACAGCTATGCACAGTTCTGGATGTGAATGAGAGACCCAAATGATAAATCTAATTTAAAAAAAAAAATCATCAAGCCCAGAGAGAGAGAGGGCGAGGGAGGAAAAGATCACAGAAAATATAATATGAAACTCTTTCTTTCTTTTATACAATAATAACATACAATAATAGTTTGTACATTAAAAGACAGGAGCGATGCATTAAAGGGACACTGAACCCAAATTTTTTCTTTCGTGATTCAGATAGAGCATGCAATTTTAAGCAACTTTCTAATTTACTCCTATTATCAAATTTTCTTCATTCTCTTGGTATCTTTATTTGGAAAGCAAGAATGTAAGTTTAGATGAAGGCCCATTTTTGGTGAACAACCTGGGTTGTTCTTGCTGATTGGTGGATTAATTTAACCAACCTATAAACAAGTACTGTCCAGGTTTCTAAACCAAAAAATAGCTCAGATGCCTTCTTTTTCAGAAAAGGATAGCAAGAGATCGAAGAAAAACTGATAATAGGAGTGAATTAAAAAGTTGCTTAAAATTGCATGCTCTATCTGAATCACGAAAGAAAAAAATTGGGTTCAGTGTCCCTTTAAGTTTAATTAATTAATTCCAGTCCAGTCAAAAGAACATATTTTAGAGTTCAGCACTATTAGTTATTGCAAATTATTAATTTTAATTATTCATTAAACCAGCTCCTACTTAAGCAATTTTTTTTATTTGGAGGCAAGAATTACACAGATGATCAGCACTGCGCAACATCAGATCTGTTTGCTGGTATCTTCCTTTCCACTGTACACAGAAATATATAATGCCCAACCCCTGCAAGTTTTATAGAATATTTGCATCCTTTATAGTTCTCACAACTGTGCAATTAGCTATCAACTGCTTCCTGAAAGTAATAAAGCACAGTGTTTAAAGCCCTTTCTGTCTGAATTCACACAATATATTCTAGCAAGGCACACATTTTAACCATCTCTTAGCAGTTATCCACATAGGGTAGTCATTTAATACATATTCAGTCATACTCCACTAGGAATTTAATACCTCTTGTCCATTATCCCACCCAGCTCAATGTTTACATTTCCAAATAGACGGTATCCAATGTTTCAGTCGCCTTCCTCTGTGGCAACAAGAAGTTGGAAGTGTGCAGCCATAGGCCTAGATTTGGAGTTCGGCGGTAGCCGTCAAAACCAGCGTTAGAGGCTCCTAACGCTGGTTTTGGCCGCCCGCTGGTATTTGGAGTCAGTGATTAAAGGGTCTAACGCTCACTTTTCAGCCGGCACTTTTCCATACCGCAGATCCCCCTATGCCATTTGCGTATCCTATCTTTTCAATGGGATCTTTCTAATGCCAGTATTTAGAGTCGTTTCTGAAGTGAGCGTTAGAGCTCTAACGACAAAATTCCAGCCGCCTGAAAATAGCAGGAGTTAAGAGCTTTCTGGCTAACGCCGGTTCATAAAGCTCTTAACTACTGTACCCTAAAGTACACTAACACCCATAAACTACCTATGTACCCCTAAACCGAGGTCCCCCCACATCGCCGTCACTCGATTAAAATTTTTAACCCCTAATCTGCCGACCGCCACCTACGTTATACTTATGTACCCCTAATCTGCTGCCCACAACACCGCCGACCCCTGTATTATATTTATTAACCCCTAACCTGCCCCCCACAACGTTGCCGCCAGCTACTTAAAATAATTAACCCCTAATCTTCCGACCGCAAAGCGCCGCCACCTACGTTATCCTTATGTACCCCTAATCTGCTGCCCCTAACACCGCCGACCCCTATATTATATTTATTAACCCCTAATCTGCCCCCCTCAACGTCGCCGACACCTGCCTACACTTATTAACCCCTAATCTGCCGAGCGGACCTGAGCGCTACTATAATAAAGTTATTAACCCCTAACCCGCCTCACTAACCCTATCATAAATAGTATTAACCCCTAATCTGCCCTCCCTAACATCGCCGACACCTACCTTCAATTATTAACCCCTAATCTGACGACCGGAGCTCACCGCTATTCTAATAAATTGATTAACCCCTAAAGCTAAGTCTAACCCTAACACTAACACCCCTCTAACTTAAATATAATTTACATCTAACGAAATTAATTAACTCTTATTAAATAACTTATTCCTATTTAAAGCTAAATACTTACCTGTAAAATAAATCCTAATATAGCTACAATATAAATTATAATTATATTATAGCTATTTTAGGATTAATATTTATTTTACAGGCAACTTGGTATTTATTTTAACTAGGTACAATAGCTATTAAATAGTTAAGAACTATTTAATAGCTACCTAGTTAAAATAATAACAAATTTACCTGTAAAATAAATCCTAACCTAAGATATAATTAAACCTAACACTACCCTATCAATAAAATAATTAAATAAACTACCTACAATTACCTACAATTAACCTAACACTACACTATCAATAAATTAATTAAACACAATTGCTACAAATAAATACAATTAAATAAACTAGCTAAAGTACAAAAAATAAAAAAGAACTAAGTTACAAAAAATAAAAAAATATTTACAAACATAAGAAAAATATTACAACAATTTTAAACTAATTACACCTACTCTAAGCCCCCTAATAAAATAACAAAGCCCCCCAAAATAAAAAATTCCCTACCCTATTCTAAATTAAAAAAGTTACAAGCTCTTTTACCTTACCAGCCCTGAACAGGGCCCTTTGCGGGGCATGCCCCAAGAATTTCAGCTCTTTTGCCTGTAAAAGAATAAATACAATACCCCCCCCCAACATTACAACCCACCACCCACATACCCCTAATCTAACCCAAACCCCCCTTAAATAAACCTAACACTAAGCCCCTGAAGATCTTCCTACCTTGTCTTCACCATACCAGGTTCACCGATCCGTCCTGGCTCCAACATCTTCATCCAACCCAAGCGGGGGTTGGCGATCCATCATCCGGTGCTGAAGAGGTCCAGAAGAGGCTCCAAAGTCTTCCTCCTATCCGGCAAGAAGAGGACATCCGGACCGGCAAAGATCTTCTCCAAGCGGCATCTTCGATCTTCTTCCATCCGGTGCGGAGCGGGTCCATCTTGAAGCAGGCGACGCGGATCCATCCTCTTCTTCCGTTGTCTCCCGACTAATGACGGTTCCTTTAAGGGACGTCATCCAAGATGGCGTCCCTCGAATTCCGATTGGCTGATAGGATTCTATCAGCCAATCGGAATTAAGGTAGGAATTTTCTGATTGGCTGATGGAATCAGCCAATCAGAATCAAGTTCAATCCGATTGGCTGATCCAATCAGCCAATCAGATTGAGCTCGCATTCTATTGGCTGATCGGAACAGCCAATAGAATGCGAGCTCAATCTGATTGGCTGATTGGATCAGCCAATCGGATTGAACTTGATTCTGATTGGCTGATTCCATCAGCCAATCAGAAAATTCCTACCTTAATTCCGATTGGCTGATAGAATCCTATCAGCCAATCGGAATTCGAGGGACGCCATCTTGGATGACGTCCCTTAAAGGAACCGTCATTAGTCGGGAGACAACGGAAGAAGAGGATGGATCCGCGTCGCCTGCTTCAAGATGGACCCGCTCCGCACCGGATGGAAGAAGATCGAAGATGCCGCTTGGAGAAGATCTTTGCCGGTCCGGATGTCCTCTTCTTGCCGGATAGGAGGAAGACTTTGGAGCCTCTTCTGGACCTCTTCAGCACCGGATGATGGATCGCCAACCCCCGCTTGGGTTGGATGAAGATGTTGGAGCCAGGACGGATCGGTGAACCTGGTATGGTGAAGACAAGGTAGGAAGATCTTCAGGGGCTTAGTGTTAGGTTTATTTAAGGGGGGTTTGGGTTAGATTAGGGGTATGTGGGTGGTGGGTTGTAATGTTGGGGGGGGTATTGTATTCATTCTTTTACAGGCAAAAGAGCTGAAATTCTTGGGGCATGCCCCGCAAAGGGCCCTGTTCAGGGCTGGTAAGGTAAAAGAGCTTGTAACTTTTTTAATTTAGAATAGGGTAGGGAATTTTTTATTTTGGGGGGCTTTGTTATTTTATTAGGGGGCTTAGAGTAGGTGTAATTAGTTTAAAATTGTTGTAATATTTTTCTTATGTTTGTAAATATTTTTTTATTTTTTGTAACTTAGTTCTTTTTTATTTTTTGTACTTTAGCTAGTTTATTTAATTGTATTTATTTGTAGCAATTGTGTTTAATTAATTTATTGATAGTGTAGTGTTAGGTTAATTGTAGGTAATTGTAGGTAGTTTATTTAATTATTTTATTGATAGGGTAGTGTTAGGTTTAATTATAACTTAGGTTAGGATTTATTTTACAGGTAAATTTGTTATTATTTTAACTAGGTAACTATTAAATAGTTCTTAACTATTTAATAGCTATTGTACCTAGTTAAAATAATTACAAAGTTGCCTGTAAAATAAATATTAATCCTAAAATAGCTACAATGTAATTATAATTTATATTGTAGCTATATTAGGATTTATTTTACAGGTAAGTATTTAGCTTTAAATAGGAATCATTTATTTAATAAGAGTTAATTTATTTCGTTAGATGTAAATTATATTTAAGTTAGGGGGGTGTTAGTGTTAGGGTTAGACTTAGCGTTAGGGGTTAATACATTTATTAGAATAGCGGTGAGCTTCGCTCGGAAGATTAGGGGTTAATAATTGAAGGTAGGTGTCGGCGATGTTAGGGAGGGCAGATTAGGGGTTAATACTATTTATGATAGGGTTAGTGAGGCGGATTAGGGGTTAATAACTTTATTATAGTAGCGCTCAGGTCCGCTCGGCAGATTAGGGGTTAATAAGTGTAGGCAGGTGTCAGCGACGTTGAGGGGGGCAGATTAGGGGTTAATAAATATAATATAGGGGTCGGCGATGTTAGGGCAGCAGATTAGGGGTACATAGGGATAACGTAGGTTGCGGCGGTTTACGGAGCGGCAGATTAGGGGTTAAAAAAAATATGCAGGTGTCAGCGATAGCGCGGGCAGCAGATTAGGGGTTAATAAGTGTAAGGTTAGGGGTGTTTAGATTCGGGGTACATGTTAGAGTGTTAGGTGCAGACGTAGGAAGTGTTTCCCCATAGGAAACAATGGGGCTGCGTTAGGAGCTGAACGCTGCTTTTTTGCAGGTGTTAGGTTTTTTTTTCAGCTCAAACAGTCCCATTGTTTCCTATGGGGGAATCGTGCATGAGCACGTTTTTGAGGCTGGCCGCGTCCGTAAGCACCGCTGGTATCGAGAGTTGCATTTGCGGTAAAAATGCTCTACGCTCCTTTTTTGGAGCCTAACGCAGCATTTGTTTGAACTCTCGATACCAGAGTTAATTTTATGGTGCGGCCAGAAAAAAGCCCGCGGAGCGTTAACAGCCCTTTTACCGCCAAACTCCAAATCTAGGCCATAAGATATTTAAATTGTGCGCTATACAGACTCTAAGTGGCTTTATAACTTGCTCGATATTGCTGGACTGAGCGCAAATTGATATTACAAAGAAGAATAACTGCAGAATGTTTGGCGTGGCCGACATCCCTTTAGCACATCCTATACTTGCTTGTGCAGAAGGTGTACAATCCTTCCTGATGCCGGGGAGCCTTTTTATAAGTACAGGTTGCAAGTCCATCTTAGCTATCCTTTAAAATCACTATGTAGAGCAGCATCTATATTATTACTATTGCTTACTAGTACTGAGTTACTTTGGAGGGGTTAAAAAATTTTTTTGCACCAGTGTCCGCTATTGGCGCTAAACATTGCTCATATTACAGCAGAGCTAGAAAATTTAGCTTGATTTGAGACCAGAAGCAAAGTTTTAGGGCTAGAATAAAAGTTTAACAAAACACATATAAAACATCTTAAAATTAAGTATTATACGTATATATATATATATATATATATATATATATATATATATATATATAAAAATATTCATTCCTATAAAGTCAGTAAAAAATCAGCACTCTCTGGACTTGGCAAAAGGTGCAAAAAAATGCCTTTAAATAAGTGACCTTTCAGGGAATATACCCCTTCATCAGACCCTGGCCATACACCCCTCTATGGGAAACTTAACCATTAACTTATCTATATACATAATTAATGTTTAATATAAACCATTATCATTTCTAATGTAGAAATAAAAACACAACAACTTCTTGTGGTTGTAAAACCCACAGGTCATGTTTATTGTGGCAACACAGGAACCCAACGAAACAGCACAAATAACATGGACCCGGGGGGCAGCAATCAGGTACTAGTAACCCATGCTAACAAGCCAGGCATTACCAGGGAAACAGGAAAGTAATCAGAGCATAGCTCAATACTAGGATGGCATAGGGAGTTCTCGGCTTCGGATAGCATGGACAGGGGACCCCCAAGACGCGTGTCTGAGGACTTCACCCCTGCCAGGAGTAGCCGACACTACCTAGATCACATCCTTCTCCCCTGACACTGCCCAACCGCCAGCGTGCTAACCAACCACTCCAAACCATTAGAACCAGTCACCAGGGTCAACTAGGTGCAAACCACATTGAACACCTGGGGAGCTGAAACATAACGTTCTTGGTCTTGTAGAAATTGGCTGGCTAGCCCTCTTCATGCAACGGACTTCCCTAACACTAAAGGAATCACCCTAGTGATGGATCCTATTATTGATTGCCGCTTAGGACTTACATAGGGAGGGATAGGGTGGGGAAACATCAAAGGAACAAGCAGAAAGAGGATTTGGACTTCCTGTACAGGTCTTATGAAAGGAAACCCAAACCCCTCCTCTCTTAACTGCAACATTTGTTTCACACACACACAATACACTCCCACTCCTCGGTCTTGGCCTTAATTCTTATGTGCATTCTAGGCAATTTGCCTTACATTTACTTAAGGGATTAAATGCCATACACTCCTCTATAGGAAACTTAACCATTAACTTAACTATATACATAAATAACGTTTAATATAAACCATTATCAATTCTAATGTAGAAATAAAAACACAACAACTTCTTGTGGTTGTAAAACCCGCAGGTCATGTTTATTGTGGCAACACAAAAAAAACAACGAAACAGCACAAATAACATGGACCCAGGGGGCGGCAATCAGGTACTAGCTAATGCGTAGTAACCCATGCTAACAAGCTGGGCAGTATCAGGGAAATAGAGTAAGCAGAGCGTAGCTCAATACTAGGATGGCATAGGGAGTTCTCGGCTTCGGATTGCACGGACAGGGGACCCCCCAGATGCGTGTCTAAGGACTTCACCCCTGCCCGGAAGTAGCTGTCACTCTACCTAGATCACATCCTGTCCCCAGGCACTGCCCAACCGCCACAAGATCACCAAATATTCAGGGCAACTCTTGATGCCACCAACAACTCACACAAATAGGAGTAGTGTTCGCCTCAAATCCTCTATAAAAAGGAACATGCCATGGTCGGTCAAATGTACCCCGACGCCTCTGTAGAGGCTATGATCGGCTGCCATGTCCCTTTGCTCCACAACAAAGCCTCTTAGCTTGAACACCAACTTTCTAACAACCCTGTTCAGCTTTTTCCTGACCTGAAATGCTGCCCTGTGGTTGGCCATATGCCTCCATGTCAATCGCAGGATAATATTCGACCACCCGATTCTCACACCAGGCATCCAGACCTTGAATGTACGCAGGCCTGACTGGATCACTGCACTTAAATCCCGTCAAGACATGGGGTTTCTCCCATAGCCTCACAGCTTCCTGCAACAATCCAGGCAGACTGGCCCAGCAAAGGCTTCTCCTCCCTAGGCACCTAACCACGACCCTAGAGGAAGAAAATCCCAATGGCTGTCCTCCTGGTCTCAATGAAGCACGGATGGCTGTCCAGTGTACAAACGAATGGCCCACGATCCAAACCCGCAGCGGACCTTTGTTAGGCCCTATAAAAGAAATAACTGTTACAATCAATCCAAAAACAGTGAAATGTCACACCATTAATATTGTCCTAACTTAGCAGTGGGATAAAAGGGGTTTCACATATATTTGATACCTTCTCGACTTCCACCTCCCCAATGCTTGTAATACGATCAGCAGACCAGCCTAAAGCTGCCACCATCATAGCTGTGCCAACCCTAAAGGAATGAGGTGCAATAGTACTTGAGTTCAAACCTGCCTTTTCAGCAGCCCATCCCAAGACCCTATGAAATTGAAATCTGGTTAGAAGGGCACTATCCTGGTGAGTTAGAAACCTGTGAAAAACCACTAGACGCACGTCTGAGAAGGCCTTCAACAAGGTATAAGGGCAACTAGGTGATCTCTGATGGGTAGGAAGTGATTACCAATAACAAAGCACCCCCTTCAGCAAACCTCACATGATCGCACAATACCCCCCCAACTTTGGCATTTCTTGATTGTGGCACAAGCTCGCCTTCTCTAATTCCCCGTAGAATTTGATGAACCAAAAATGTTGGAAGAGTCTGTCAAGGTAAACAACTTACAGAAAAAATAAACCCCTGACAAGTCAACCTTACCGCACCTTTTTTAGCCGGCTTGCCCGTTAGCTCTACGAGCCATTGCAACAGCAAATCTTGCTCACTTGCGCAGGATGAGAAGCCCTGTACTTCACAAAAGAAAACCCATTCCTCCCAATGCCTCATGTATGATTTCCAGGTGGAAGGTGCCAGGGATGCCCTCAGTAGCGGTATCAGTGACTGCCATCCAGCACTACCTGCCAAAGAAAAGGAGGACATTGAACACCGTGAGTCGCAGTGCTTGGTGCAGCAGTCCTGAAAATGTCCCATTGAAAGTGGGAAAGAACATCTGCTATAATTTAAGGAACCCCAGGGACATGTCTCATCTGAAACTCAAAGTTCAGCTTAAGACATCCCAAGACCAGGAGCCTTAAATATCTTATCACCACTGGGGACAATGAAGATAGATTATTGTTTGCTAAAACAACACTTATGTTGTCTGTCCAAAAAACACTGATCTGTCCCTCAATCCATCACCCCATATCTCCAATGCAACCAATATGGGGAAGAGCTCTAAGAGGCAAATGTTCCTGGTAAGCGCTCTTTCCTTCCATTCATCCGGCCATAGCTCTGCGCTCCACTTAGGTAAGCCTCGTACCCAAAAGATCCCGCACTGTCTGTGAATAAATGAATGGAATGATTGGACATCACAGGTTTACGCCAAATGCAAACTCCATTGAAGTCCCTAAGAAACTTATCCCAGACCTGGAGATCCTCTCTCATTTCTCTATTGACTGGAATCCTAGCCTTTGGGGAGGTTACCCCTGGTAACAAATTTCCATCTGTTTCAGGATCCGTTCCATCCATTGGGATAACCCGCCCTGCACAATTAAGCAGGCCCAGTAGTGATTGTAGTTCTTTAAGCAAACATGAAGTAGAAGAAGCAATTCTTCTAACTTAAGCTAGCATCTTCTGAATTTTATTTGCCAGTAGTCTACATTCTTTTGCAACTGAGTTAATTTCAATCCCAAGGAACATTAAACAGGTGCATGGCCCCTCAGTTTTGTCCTCTGCCAGCGGGAATCCAAATTTTGTCATCAACAGCCTCATGGTGTTTAATAACAGCTCACATTTCCTGGAACCCGGTCTTCCTACTACTAAGAAATCGTCCAGGTAATGAGCAATCCGATCTTCCCCCACATTTTCCGTCACAGCCCAATGTAAAAATGAACTAAAGGCCTCAAAGTAAGTGCAGGAAATCGAACATATCATCAGGAGACAATGATCAACATTATAGGATCCATTGAAAAAACAACCCATGAAGTAAAAAGAAGTTGGGTCAATGGGCAATAATCAGAAAGCTAATTCCACATCCAGTTTTGCCAGTAGAGCATCCCATCTTGTCGTCTGTACCACCATGAGTGCATTGTCAAAGGACTGGTAATGTACTGTGCTCAACTCTGGCAGAATGGCATCGTTAACCAACTTAACCTTGGGGAAGGAAAGGAGTTATATCATCCAAAACTTCCCCAGATCCTTCTTAGGCACCACTCCTAATGGGGAAATAACCAATCCCGTAATGCGACCCAGCGAAACTTCCTTACCCAACTTCTCCTTTAAAGCATCAGGGAACTGATATGCAGATTTTAAATTCCTGGGCATTGTGGAGCCTATAACCTTACTTTTGACAGGAATAATAAAGCCCCCATGAGGGCCTTCCCGCAACAATACAGCTGCCTCCCTGTCTAAGTACAAGGCGAGCCACGGTTCAATTGCGGCCACTTTCAACGCTGTGTCCGCCCTTACCTGTAGGAGTGCCTCTCTTCCATGGCTTGTCCTGTCACTCAATTTTCTTAATGCAATCTGCGGCTGGGTGAGGCCCTTCCGCAGTTGCAGCATGCATGCCGAAAGGAACACGATGTTCCCAAAACAGAATACTTGTCGTGGAATTTCCAGCACACTCTGGTCATGTGCCTCCAGAACATGGGTGATGGACGTACCTGAGTATTACTGACAGGAGGAGCAGGAGTCCCGGGGACCCATTAATAACCCAGCCAGGCCCAGAGCTGCCTCTTCACACATCCAAAATCCAAGAGAGGGTTACCTACCATTTTTCTCCGAAAGGCCTTGTCATAGTCACGCCAAGCTCCCTCCCGATAGTTCACCTCTATAATCTCCATGTTATCCATATACTTCAGGATGGCTAAATTCTGGTCGGGTCTCTTTTGCAAATAGCAAGAAGAGTATACCCGAAAGCATTTCCTCTACTCACGGAACAAATCCGGGCATTGGAACCTGTCTCATTTTCCACTCTTCTTTTGTCTCAAGGCTTCCAAATAGAGCTCAAAAATATCTAAATATTTACCCTCCTGAATGTGCCTCACTGTCTTAGTCTTTAAGTGTTTGTGGGGATCATAGGCGGATCAGGAGTGAGTATCTCTGTGAAGAGCAACCTTGCGGTTGGCAGGTCCACAAATATCAGTAAGGTTGGCCCTGGGTTGAGGTGCCCTTGCTGACATTTTTGAGGTAACAGGCTCTGAGGACCTTTGTAACCCTGTACAAGATGCTTCCTTATTCTCCACTAACCATCTAAGCATCTTGTGCATGCGTTTTTGCCCCTTAGCCTCTAATCCCAGAGATTTATCATTCTCGGACCCTGAGTTATCAGAGGATGACATGAAACCCCTAAACCCCACTGAAACTGAGGACTCACTGGCCTGGGTCGCCGTCCTAGATGGTAAAGGTGCACCAGCCGATGTCGATGAATGCTCATCCTCCAACAACATTGAATCAGCACCGCTCTCCGGCCAATCTCCTGGCCGCTGCCTAAATCACCCGTGGTAGCCATATCGTTATCCTGCAAAACAGAATACAAGAGGGGAGTACCATGTGGGGGAAGTTCAGCTCCACCCTTCCCACAATGCCTGTGCTACGCACTCCCACATTCTAGACACTCTAGACACACTTGT
Source organism: Bombina bombina (assembly GCF_027579735.1). Classification (NCBI taxonomy): domain Eukaryota; kingdom Metazoa; phylum Chordata; class Amphibia; order Anura; family Bombinatoridae; genus Bombina; species Bombina bombina. The sequence goes on from NC_069504.1 coordinate 813,991,302, forward strand.
ATGTTCTTGCTGCCCAACATTCTCCAGCACACCACTTTCATCATCAGAAAAATCCTGAATCTGATCACTAAAATGCACCACATTCGTAGCCTGGGGAGAAGGCTTCCTTTTATTCCAAATCAGAGCCACTTCCCAATCTAAGCTGTGGAACTGTGGGGTAGGACCTTGCTTAACAGCTTATCTAGTTAATACTCTGTTCTCAGATGTGCGAGCGCTACGCTGCCCTACACTATCTTTATTGCGTCTCATAATACCCCCAGATGTTCCCTCTCAAGACTCCACATTCATCACATTTTCATCAGCACCAATCCTTGTGGGCCCAAACTCCAAAACCACTCATGCTCACAGACCCCCGGAGGTTATGGTTGACCGCGCCCATGCGCTTTAATTGGTATTTGTGCTGCGTGAGCAGCGGGCCTGTGGGCTAGGCCTATTATCCCCCAATTGGTCAGCAATGGCTCCAATGTTTGCTTGCCCAATGCTCTCCTGGATAGAAACCGCTACCCCTTGGGACTCCCTCGTGGCCTACTCCATGAAGCCGAAGTTCCCCCCGCGGTACTCCTCTCTTACCTGTGTGATCGCGAGGGGAACTCGATGCACTCCTCTTCGTGGCCGGGCATTGAATGTCGTCACCGGAAGGGACGTCACAGGAAGTGCCGGCGGCTGAAATCCAGTGGTGGCATGTAGCGTGTTACATGAAACTTTAAAAAAAACTTTGCAGCAATACAATGAACTTTAGAACATCATTTTTTTATTAATTACTTAATTATAGCATTTTTCTCAAGTTTTCTCAGAATTTCACTTTAAATTTTCTTGTATTTGTACCCCGAGGGAATCATTGGAAGTCCTATCATGGCTACCCAGATAGGAATATGGCGTCCAGGGTCAGTGGTGCGCATTCACAGTTTATATAGTGCATGTAAATGCTTATTTCACTGCCCAAGCTTCAGCTTACTCAAGAGAACAAGACCTGCATAATCAGTCTCAGAGATTGTCACGGAGCGGCGCTTCAATAGGTACATATTAGAGCTCATATAGACTGAATCTCCCCTTGTAATAACGAGCATTGACAGACAATAATTTTAATATTATTAAAAGGACACTAAAGTAAAAATTAAACTTTAAGGATTCAGATAGAACATGCAATTTTAAACAACTTTCTAATTTACATCCATTAACAAAATGTGCACAGTCTTTCTATAATTACACTTTTTGAGTCACCAGCTCCTACTGAGCATGTGCAAGAATTTACAGAATACATGTATGTGCATTTGTGATTGGCTGATGGCTGTCACATGATACAGGGGGAGAGCAAATAGGCATAACTTTCAAAAATTGTCAGAAAAAAATCTACTACTCATTTGAAATTCAGACTAAGAGGTCGATTTATCAAAGGCTTCGCAAGCCTTTCGAGCCCCTACGACTGCAGGTTCTCACAAGAGAACCTGCATGCCGTATTTAACAAGCAGCAGGTCATCAGAAGACCACTGCTTTCCTAACCTTTCGCAACCTCGAAGGTGGCGAATTTCAATCTCCCCGGTCTCGTCCAACCAGGGAGATTGACAGATGCTGCCCGCACGTGATTGGCTGTGCAAAGCTGAATTCCATCAAAGGAATTCAGCCCGCCAGAGTCGAGCTGCGGCGGACAGGAACGTGTATATGCGCCCCTGTCCTCCGCAGCCTGATAAGTCGACCTCTAAGTGCTACACCATTATCTTTTTATCATGTATTTGTTGATTCTGCAAATCTACTGTTTTTGCTGGTCCTTTAATATTTAAATAATATAATGAATGAAACCATATTTTAAACAGGAAATAACGCAAATAAAAGTAATAATTGCCACAAAATTGGCTTTGGTTATTTATAAATTCCCCTAGATCAACGAGGATATTAAAGTATTCATAACAGTTATAAATTTACATGAATACATTTGATGGGAACATAGTTAATCAATTAATAAAATAAGATATGTATAAATTAATAATGATATTTTAAAATAAATAACTATACTATTTAAGAAGTTATACACATTTCTTAGATAGTTTGGAAAGTAGCGGAGCACATGTAGAGTGAATTTTCCCTAGTAATAACAAGCATTGAGAGACTTACAACGAGATTACGAGTTTGGCATTAGCCTTAAAAAGCAGCGTTGAGAGGTCCCAACGCTGCTTTTTACCTAACGCTGGTATTACGAGTCTGACAGGTACAGGCTCACCACTCACTTTTCTTCCGCGACTCGAGGCTACCGCAAATCCCCTTACGTCAATTGCGTATCCTATCTTTTTAATGGGATTTGCCTAATGCTGGTATTACGAGTCTTGGAAGAAGTGAGCAGTAGACCCTCTCCTGTCAAGACTTCGACCGCATTTAAAAGTCAGTAGTTAAGAGTTGTATGGGCTAACGCCGGAACATAAAACTCTTAACTAAAGTGCTACAAAGTACACTAACACCCATAAACTACCTATTAACCCCTAAACCGAGCCCCCCCCCCCACATCGCAAACACTAAAATAAAGGTTTTTAACCCCTAATCTGCCGACCGGACATCGCCGCCACCTACATTATCCCTATGAACCCCTAATCTGCTGCCCCTAACATCGCTGCCACCTACATTATATTTATTAACTCCTAATCTGCCGCCCCCAACGTCGCCGCCACCTACCTACAATTATTAACCCCTAATCTGCCGATCGGACATCGCCGCCACTTTAATAAATGTATTAACCCCTAAAATGCCGCACTCCCGCCTCGCAAACACTAGTTAAATTTTATTAACCCCTAATCTGCCCCCCCAACATTGCCGACACCTACCTACATTTATTAACCCCTAATCTTCTGACCCCAACGTAGCCGCTACTATAATAAATTTATTAACCCCTAAACCTAAGTCTAACCCTAAGTCTAACCCCCCTAACTTAAATATAATTTAAATTAAACAAAATTAATTTAACATAATTAAATAAATTAATCCTATTTAAAGCTAAATACTTACCGATAAAATAATCTCTAAAATAGCTACAATATAACTAATAGTTACATTGTAGCTAGCTTAGGATTTATATTTATTTTACAGGCAACTTTGTATTTATTTTAATTAGGTACAATAGTTATTAAATAGTTATTAACTATTTAATAACTACCTAGTTAAAATAAGTACAAAAGTACCTGTAAACTAAATCCTAACCTAAGTTACAATTACACCTAACACTACACTATCATTAAACTAATTACCTAAACTACCTACAATTATTTACAATTAAATTAACTAAATTACGGAAAAAAAACACTAAATTACAGAAAATAAAAAAAGAATTACAATAATTTTAAACTATTTACACCTAATCTAATCCCCCTAATAAAATAAAAAAGCCCCCCAAAATAAAAAAAATTCCCTACCCTATACTAAATTACAAATAGCCCTTAAAAGGGCCTTTTGCGGGGCATTGCCCCAAAGTAATCAGCTCTTTTACCTGTAAAAAAAAAATACAATACCCCCCCAACATTACAACCCACCACCACCCACACACCCAACCCTACTCTAAAACCCACCCAATCCCCCCTTAAAAAAACCTAACTCTAACCCCCTGAAGATCACCCTACCTTGAGCCGTCTTCACCCAGCCGGGCACAAGTGGTCCTCCATACGGCAGAAGTCTTCATCCGATCCGGGCAGAAGAGGTCCTCCAGACGGTAGAAATCTTCATCCAGGCGGCATCTTCTATCTTCATCCTTCCGGAGCGGAGCGGGTCCATCTTCAATCCAGCCGACGCGGAGCCATCCTCTTCAAACGACGTCCTAACACTGAATGAAGGTTCCTTTAAATGACGTCATCCAAGATGGCATCCCTTGAATTCCGATTGGCTGATAGAATCCTATCAGCCAATCGGAATTAAGGTAGGAAAAATCCTATTGGCTGATGAAATAAGCCAATAGAATTGAGCTTGCATTCTATTGGCTGATTGGAACAGCCAATAGAATGTGAGGTCAATCCTATTGGCTGATTGCATCAGCCAATAGGATTTTTCCTACCTTAATTCCGATTGGCTGATAGGATTCTATCAGCCAATCGGAAATCAAGGGACGCCATCTTGGATGACGTCATTTAAAGGAACCTTCATTCTTCGTTAGGACTTCGTTTGAAAAGGATGCTCCGTGTCGGCTGGATTGAAGATGGACCCGCTCCGCTCCGGAAGGATGAAGATAGAAGATGCCGCCTGGATGAAAATTTCTACCGTCTGGAGGACCTCTTCTGCCCTGATCTGATGAAGACTTCTGCCGTATGGAGGACCACTTGTGCCCGGCTGGGTGAAGACGGCTCAAGGTAGGGTGATCTTCAGGGGGTTAGAGTTAGGTTTTTTAAGGGGGATTGGGTGGGTTTTAGAGTAGGGTTGGGTGTGTGGGTGGTAAGTTGTAATGTTGGGGGGGTATTGTATTATTTTTTTACAGGTAAAAGGGCTGATTACTTTGGGGCATTGCCCCAGCAAAAGGCCCTTTTAAGGGCTATTTGTAATTTAGTATAGGGTAGGGAATTTTTTTTTTGGGGGGGCTTTTTTATTTTATTAGGGGGATTAGATTAGGTGTAATTAGTTTAAAAGTATTGTAATTCTTTTTTTATTTTCTGTAATTTAGTGGGTGTTTTTTTTCGTAATTTAGTTTATTTAATTTAATTGTAAATAATTGTAGGTAGTTTAGGTAATTAGTTTAATGATAGTGTAGTGTTAGGTGTAATTGTAACTTAGGTTAGGATTTATTCTACAGGTACTTTTGTACTTATTTTAACTAGGTAGTTATTAAATAGTTAATAACTATTTAATAACTATTGTACCTAGTTAAAATAAATACAAAGTTGCCTGTAAAATAAATATAAATCCTAAGCTAGCTACAATGTAACTATTAGTTATATTGTAGCTAGCTTAGGGTTTATTTTATCGGTAAGTATTTAGCTTTAAATAGGATTAATTTTTTTAATTATGTTAAATTAATTTTGTTTAATTTAAATTATATTTAAGTTAGGGGGGTTAGACTTAGGGTTAGACTTAGGTTTAGGGGTTAATACATTTATTATAGTAGCGGCGACGTTGGGGTCGGAAGCAGGGGCGAAACTACAGGGGGTGCAGAGGTCGCAGGTGCGACTGGGCCCCTGAGCGTGGGGGCCCAGCTAAAAAAAAATTTATTTATTTTTTTAAATAAAAAACGTTAACCTACCACTGCCTGCACTGATATCATGTTAGTGTGACATGACTACAGGGGTTAGTATTTCTGTTTTACCCATTGGTGTTTATGTGTGTGTGTGTGTGTGTGTGTGTGTATGTATGTGACTGTGTGTGTATTTATGCATGTATGTGTGTGTGTGTGTGTTTGTGGAATCAGCAAATTACAGACCTTTTTACTACAGCATGGGGGGGCAGGGGGTAAACAGTGTCACTATACAGTACCACTATATACAGTATGGGGGGGTGGACCATGTCACTGACTACAGTGGTCACTTTATAAACTGGGCAGGTAGGGTCAGGCCAGCCATCTCACCGGCAGATTACAGACTGTGTCACTAACTTACTATATACAGTACTGGGGGGTTAAATAGTGTCACTATATATATACAGTAATAGGGGGTCAGACCATCTCACAGACTGTGGGCACAGGGTACCTCCTTTTGCAGACATGTAATCTGATTCACATTTTTTTCTGTGTTCAATGTAAAAAAAAAAAAAAAGTATTAAATTCACCTTTTTTTGGAGGGGGAGGGGTGCTGGGGGGCCCTTCTTAGATTCTTGCACCTGGGCCCTGTGGTTTCTAGTTACGCCTCTGGTCGGAAGATTAGGGGTTAATAAATGTAGGTAGGTGTCGGCGACGTTGGGGGGGGCAGATTTGGGTTTAATAAAATTTAACTAGTGTTTGCGAGGCGGGAGTGCGGCGGTTTAGGGGTTAATACATTTATTAAAGTGGCGGCGATGTCCGGTCGGCAGATTAGGGGTTAATAATTGTAGGTAGGTGGCGGTGACATTGGGGGCGGCAGATTAGGGGTTTATAAGTATAATGAAGGTGGCGGCGATGTTGGGGCAGTAGATTAGGGGTTCATAGGGATACAGGGAGTGCAGAATTATTAGGCAAATGAGTATTTTGACCACATCATCCTCTTTATGCATGTTGTCTTACTCCAAGCTGTATAGGCTCGAAAGCCTACTACCAATTAAGCATATTAGGTGATGTGCATCTCTGTAATGAGAAGGGGTGTGGTCTAATGACATCAACACCCTATATCAGGTGTGCATAATTATTAGGCAACTTCCTTTCCTTTGGCAAAATGGGTCAAAAGAAGGACTTGACAGGCTCAGAAAAGTCAAAAATAGTGAGATATCTTGCAGAGGGATGCAGCACTCTTAAAATTGCAAAGCTTCTGAAGCGTGATCATCGAACAATCAAGCGTTTCATTCAAAATAGTCAACAGGGTCGCAAGAAGCGTGTGGAAAAACCAAGGCGCAAAATAACTGCCCATGAACTGAGAAAAGTCAAGCGTGCAGCTGCCAAGATGCCACTTGCCACCAGTTTGGCCATATTTCAGAGCTGCAACATCACTGGAGTGCCCAAAAGCACAAGGTGTGCAATACTCAGAGACATGGCCAAGGTAAGAAAGGCTGAAAGACGACCACCACTGAACAAGACACACAAGCTGAAACGTCAAGACTGGGCCAAGAAATATCTCAAGACTGATTTTTCTAAGGTTTTATGGACTGATGAAATGAGAGTGAGTCTTGATGGGCCAGATGGATGGGCCCGTGGCTGGATTGGTAAAGGGCAGAGAGCTCCAGTCCGACTCAGACGCCAGCAAGGTGGAGGTGGAGTACTGGTTTGGGCTGGTATCATCAAAGATGAGCTTCTGGGGCCTTTTCGGGTTGAGGATGGAGTCAAGCTCAACTCCCAGTCCTACTGCCAGTTTCTGGAAGACAACTTCTTCAAGCAGTGGTACAGGAAGAAGTCTGCATCCTTCAAGAAAAACATGATTTTCATGCAGGACAATGCTCCATCACACGCGTCCAAGTACTCCACAGCGTGGCTGGCAAGAAAGGGTATAAAAGAAGAAAATCTAATGACATGGCTCCTTGTTCACCTGATCTGAACCCCATTGAGAACCTGTGGTCCATCATCAAATGTGAGATTTACAAGGAGGGAAAACAGTACACCTCTCTGAACAGTGTCTGGGAGGCTGTGGTTGCTGCTGCACGCAATGTTGATGGTGAACAGATCAAAACATTGACAGAATCCATGGATGGCAGGCTTTTGAGTGTCCTTGCAAAGAAAGGTGGCTATATTGGTCACTGATTTGTTTTTGTTTTGTTTTTGAATGTCAGAAATGTATATTTGTGAATGTTGAGATGTTATATTGGTTTCACTGGTAAAAATAAATAATTGAAATGGGTATATATTTGTTTTTTGTTAAGTTGCCTAATAATTATGCACAGTAATAGTCACCTGCACACACAGATATCCCCCTAAAATAGCTATAACTAAAAACAAACTAAAAACTACTTCCAAAACTATTCAGCTTTGATATTAATGAGTTTTTTGGGTTCATTGAGAACATGGTTGTTCAATAATAAAATTTATCCTCAAAAATACAACTTGCCTAATAATTCTGTACTCCCTGTAATGTAGGTGGTAGCGGTGTCCAGAGCGGAAGATTAGGGGTTAATAATATAATGTAGGTGTCAGCGATAGCGGGGGAGGCAGATTAGGGGTTAATAAGTGTAAGATTAGGGGTGTTTAGACTCGGGGTTCATGTTAGGGTGTTAGGTGGTGTAGACATATTTTTTATTTTTCCATAGGAAACAATGGGGCTGCGTTAGAAACTGGACGCTGCTTTTTTGCAGGTGTTAGGTTTTTTCCAGCCAGCTCAGACCCATTGCTTCCTCGTTCACGAGCTGACTTACCGCTGACTTAAGCAACGCTGGTATTGAGGTGCGATGTGGAGCTAAATTTTTCTCTACGCTCACCTTTTTGCAGCTAACGACAGGTTTAAAAAAACCTGTAATACCAGCGTTGGCTTAAGGAAGCATTAGAAAAAAAAGGCTCGTTAGCAATGCACCCCTGTTAACGCCAAGCTCGTAATCTAGGCGATTGTTTTTATAATAGTTAATATAATGAAGGAAACAACATGCCAATAACGCATAAAAAGGCAATAAAGTAATTGTTGAAGAAAAGACATAAAGGCCTTCAGGGATAACTTGTAAATATTAAAATGACATTACCAACAAATAATCATAGGTTAAACATTTTTTATTAAAGGGACAGTAAAGTCAAATTCTTTCTTTTATGATTCAGATAGAGCATGTAATTTTAAACAACTTTCTAATTTACTTCTGTTATCAAATTTGTTTTGTTCGCTTGGTATCAGCGTAAAACTAGGCGCATAAGAGCTCAGGAGTGTGCACGTGTCTTTAGTACTCACTCAATGGCAGCAGTGTTTTGCAACTTTGTATAACAAAGCTACAAATAATGTTGAAAAAGACAGCTGCCATTGAGTACTAAAGACACGAGCACACTCCTGAGCTCTTATGAGCCTACTTAGTTTTACTCTTCAATAAAAGATACAAGGAGAAAAGCAAATCTGATAAAAGAAGTAAATTGGAAAGTTGTTTAAAATTGTATGCTCTATCTGAATCATGAAATAAATAATTTGACTTTACTGTCCCTTAAACGATATAAAGTATTTGAATTACAATACATTTGATAGCTCAATTTTAGGGCAAAAAGACTTTAACATTACCTGTATGTGCTTGAAAGAAGACAATTAACACGGATAAATCACAGTGTGACAGATAAACTTAAAATACTGTCATGCTGCGCTGCACACATGAAGAGGAGAGCATTGATAATATTGATCCAAAATAAATACGCATGCTATACTCCCTCAGTTTAAGATGGCAGGATTGTCCTCGTGGATTAGAGGGACAGTCTAGTCAAAATTTAACTTTCATGATTGAGATAGGGCATGTCATTTTAAACAACTTTCCAATTTACTTTTATCATCAAATTTTGTTTTGTTCTCTTGGTATTCTTAGTTGAAAGCTAAACCTAGGTAGGCTCATATGCTAATTTCTAAGCACTTGAAGGTCGCCTCTTATGCAAGTATTTTGCATGTGTTTTGGCTTACAGTTGACCCTTAGTGGTTTTAAGATACAATTGTTTTTCTATTATATATTCCATATATTACCTACATTTGGATGGGCATTCAGCTCTTTTTAAGTCCAAAATAAAAATTAAAAAACTAATCTTAAAAAAAAAACACAGTAAAAAAACTAAAAAAAAACTAAGACTAAGCCCAAAATTGGTACTCACCAATGGTGAAGGGTGGTGCTCTATCCTCACCCTGGCGGCGATCCATCTTCATCCATCAGATGAAAATCTTCAATCTTCATCCAGGCCTATCTTCTATCTTTATCTTCTATCTTTATTTCGGTGGCGACATCTTCTGCGAGGTCATCGGCGACGATGGTACTCCTCTTCAAAGCATCAACACGGAGCTCCTCTTCATGTGTTTTCCAGCTGCACACTGAAGATTAAACGCAAGGTACCCCTTTTATATAAGGATACCCTTGCATTCCTACTGGCTGATTCTTCAAATTTAAATCAGCCAATAGGATGAAAGCAGATTGCATCCTATTGACTGATTTGAATTTTTTCAGTCAATAGGAATGCAAGGGGACTCCTATATAAAAGGGGTGCCTTGCACTCAATCTTCAGTGTGCGGCTGGAGACCGCATGAAGAGGAGCTTCGTCGATGGTCTGAAGAAGAGTACCAACGTTGCCAAAGACTTCGAAGATAGAAGATGGTTCGTGGCCTGGATGACGATTGTAGAAGATGCTCCGCCAATGGATGAAGATGGATCACTGCCACAATGAGAATGGAACACTGCCATTCATCATTGTTGAGTACCAATTTGGGGCATAGTGTTAGGGTTTATTTTTAATTTTTGGGGTGTTTTTTTTTTAGGGATTTTTTATTTTTTATTTTGGGCAAATGCTCATCCAAATGCCCTTTTTGGGGCAATGGGTAGATTAGGTTTTTTTAGTTCGTTATTTTTTGTTTTTTTTGGGGGGGGGGGGGGAATATAAGAATAGAAATATATTTTTTTATATTGTATAATTTTGTTTGTTATATTTTGTAATGGTAGCTTTTTATTTTTTTGTAACTTTATTTTTTTTATTTTTTTTTCCCTCCTTCTCACGACACTTTTTTTCACTTTTTTTTTTTTTTTTTTTTTTTTTTTTCTGGGTTAATTACACATTTACTAAGATTTGTGAACACACAGGGGACAATTAGTTCTCCCTTCCTTTTTTTTCTTTTTTTTTCCACATTAGCTTGTTCATTTTGAATGGAAAGATTTGTCACAGCGGCTAAAAAATAAATCGCCAGCAATGCCGCCGAAACAGCGAGATAAAAAAATAAAAAGCCCTGATTTAGAACAGAGTATGGAGATTCAAGGGATACAGCCGGGTAATTTTGACCCCCAAAATTTGGTCCAACAAATATCTGACTTAATAATGCCACAGCTTACGTCAATAAAAGCAGAAATAGCTGGTCTTACAGATGAAGTTAGGCAGTTTGCTGGCAGATTAGTGGAGGCAGAAACAAGAATCTCAGAGCTGGAAGACCAGATGAGTGTCCAAGAAAATAGGTATAAAGCCCAACATGACATTATTAGAACCATGCAGGCAAAGATAGAGGATCTAGAGGATAGATCACGCAGAAATAATGTAAAGATAATAGGCTATCCTGAATCGGGTCAATTGCAAGATGCTGAGCTAATTAAATTTGCCTCTAAAGACTTACCAGCACTGTTAGGTTTACAAACATCTGAAGTATCATTCTTGGTGGAAAGGGCACACAGGATGGGCACCCTTAGAACAGACACTAATGGCTTAACAAGACCTAGACCCATTATGGTGAAATACCTAAACTTTCAAGATAAGGTAACGATTATGAGACAATTTAAACAAAAAAGACCAATAATGATACATCATGAAAATATCTTGCTATTCCAAGATTTCTCCAGCGAAACCTCCCTGAAACGTAGAGAGATGTCCCCTTTCTGTTCAACACTAATCCAAAAAGGTATTCAGGCAAGACTTATGTACCCAGCGAAAATTTGTTTCAGAATAAATAATGAAAATGTGACCTTGAAATCACCCCAGGAAGCAAGGGATTTTATTAGTACCCTTTAGTTATATAGGATAAGATAGTTATAGTGGGGTTGTACTTTTTTTTTTGTATTTTTATAGCTGTTCTTCCGAAGCAATATAAAATAGATAAAATGTTTTGTGGAAGATGGTGTGCTAAGATGAAACTAGAAGCTAGATCATGCCGGACCCTGAATGAGCTATCATCAAGGGGAACATATATAGAACTAGAAGATACATGTTGGAAATGTCTAAATGAGAGTGTCTGTATGTTATGTGTGTGTTTTTGTTTTTTTTTTTTGTTTTTTCCCCTCCCTGTCCGAAAGGGCATGGTTCGGGTAGAAAGATACAAGAGATAGAATGCTTAACATAGTATCATGGAACGTGGGGGGAATAACCTCCCCGACCAAAAGGTCTTTAATTTTAAAAACACTAAGAAAAAAGAACCCAGACTTCGCTCTATTACAGGAGACCCATCTACAAGAAGTAGAGATGGCGAAACTCAAAAGTAAATGGGTGGGAGAAGTAATAGCCGCCCCTGGGCCTAAACGTAAGAGAGGAGTAGCGATCCTAGTCTCCAAAAAATTGGATTGCAAAATCTTAGTTAAAGAACGGGATACGGGGGGGAGATTTATCATAATTGAAGTAGAATATGGTGATACTGTAATAATTATTTGTAATGTCTACGGCCCTAATGAGTTAGACCCAAAATTTTGGGACACTATGTATATAAAGCTTGCTCCATACCTGAATGGGAACCTGATTGTCGCGGGGGACTTCAATATGACAACGACGCCAGTGATAGATAGAACCAGGCTTGGTAAGCAAGCGATAGGTAGGAAAGCAGAAGAAAGACTATTTGGCTCCTTCCGTAATAAATTGAACCTTCATGATATATGGCGAATTAAGAATCCAGATGTCAGAGAGTTTTCGTGTGTATCTAAAACTCACAAGGTAATGTCCCGCATAGACTTATTTCTTATCAACGATCCCATGCTGTCTCTAGATTTAAATCCAATAATAGAGGACATAATTATTTCTGACCACGCAATAATCGGTTTAAGTTTGGATCATATTAGATACCGGAAGGGGGGAGTTAATAACTTTTTTTTCCCAAAACATCTCATACTAGATATGGAGTTTAATAGATTCCTAATCCATAAATGGAATCAATATAAAATAGATAATAAAAATTACTATAAGAAGATAGAGGTCTTTTGGGAAGCTGCGAAAGCAGTTTTAAGGGGTGAAATAAAAGCATACTTGGTTAAACGGAAAAGGAAATCTCAGCAGCAGGATATCCAATTGGCAAATCAATTAAAAAATAGTTACAAATTATATCTTAATAACCCCAATAATAGGTCGTGGGCTAGTTATAATAAGGCTAAAAAGGAAAGAGAGGGATTCCTAAAAGTAAAAAGTATAAAACAGGATAGAAGGGCAAACGCCTTCTTTGCTAGCTACCATGGGAGGTCAGCAAAATTTTTAGCTAAAATTACCAAAGGGGGGAAAGAAGGTAGGAAAAATATTGCTAGTATAAAAAAAAGGAAATATAAGCTATACAACACCTAAGGAGATCTGTCGAATAATGTATGAGCACTATTTAGATATATATGAGGCAGGATCCTGTAATGAAAAGGCTAAAGACCTGTTTTGGGGAAAGGTCTCCCTCCAACAACTAACAGTGGATGAAAGGGCAGATTTAAACCAACCAATATCGGAATTGGAAATTCTAAAAGCTATAGAGAAGGCGAAATTAAATAAAGCGCCAGGACCGGATCAAATTCCGGCTGAATTTTACCGAATACTTAAAAACGAATTAGGAGACACATTGAGAGAACTATTTAATCACTATTTTGTTAAAAACTGCCTAGAATCAAATCTCTTCTCCGCCTCCACAGTCATTCTTATACATAAAAAAGACAAAGACCCAGAAAACCCTAATGCTTACAGGCCAATATCACTTTTAAACAATGATTATAAACTCCTTACAGCAATAGCAGCAGAGAGACTGAAAAAATACATTAATAAATTGATACATACAGATCAAACGGGATTTATGCCAGGTAGGAATTCATCTAAGAATATACGGAAAGTGTTATTGGTCCTAAATCAGTATTGGAATAAAATTAACGGCAAAACCAAATCAGGGGAAGTTGACTTGGCCCTTCTAACGCTGGACGCTGAAAAAGCATTTGATGCCATAGTATGGGAACATTTATTCACGGCATTATCCCGTTTTGGTATTGCCGGTAATTTTCTCAATTTTGTTAAATTAATATATAAAGCACCATGTTCTACGTTGTTTGTAAACGGGCAATTTTCCCCTAAAATTACGTTAAAGAAAGGAACCAGACAGGGGTGCCCTTTGTCCCCCTTATTGTTCAACCTCTCGATAGAACCACTAGCGGTAAGACTCAGACAAATGTTATCTGGAATTAAGTTGGGAAATGATAACGTTATTTTATCACTATATGCAGATGACTTGTTACTTTTTTTATCTAGAACAGCACGGGATATACCAATATTATTAGAAATAATTAATGATTATGGGTCCTTTTCGGGGTATAAAATAAATTATTCCAAATCAGAACTACTCTGGATTAGACGCCCCAAAAAATGTATAGGTCAACACCCATTTCAAGAGGTGGAACAAATAAAATATCTCGGACTATATTTAAGCTTAAATCCAGGGTTATGGTATACTATAAACCATCTTAAAATTTTCCAAGAAATTAGCCTACTGATGGAAAAATGGAGACCACTGCCCATCTCGATATCGGCCAAAATAATGTTACTGAAAACATTTATATTTCCACGGGTTATGTACATACTTCAGAATTTACCAATTCCCATTAAAAACGTAGATCTGAATAGATATGATAAAGACTGTAAAGCTTTCTTATGGAACGGAGGAAGGGTGAGACTTTCAAAAAAGATTTTATATCTTGATAAAGAATACGGAGGCTATGGTCTTCCCAATCTTAAATTATATAATCAGGTCACAATGTTAAAAATAGCAATTGATTGGATTACGGAAAAAGATTATTGCTCTTTCTCAAACATAGAGGATAACCTAATAAAGCCCTTCAAGTTAAAAGCTATCCTACACACGCCCATGGATAAAATGCCATCGTCAATATTAAATATTAAGGTGATAAGTAATGTGGTCTCAGCCTGGCAGAAGTTCTGCTCAGAGCTTAAAATTAACTTCAGGTATTCCAAATTTCTCACTATCTTGGGCCATCCAGAATTTGCACCAGGACTAAGCTATGGGATTTTTCATAACTGGCAAAGAAAAGGTATAGTATATCTGGGACAATTAATTGAGGAAGAGACAGGGTTATTCAAATCTTTCATACAGTTACAGGAAGAATTCGATATCCCAAAACATCACCTCTTTGCGTTCTTACAGGTTAGACATTTCTACAATCTCTCACTTCAGAAGTTTGCTGGTAATCTTCAGCTAGGGATAATAGGAAGTGGTATACAGATGTACCGCGCAGGGTATCATTCCATATCAATTTGGTATGGAATGATAATGAAAAATCTGGGTAAAGGTCATCTCGATTCTCTGTACACCAGATGGTTAAAATTAATCCCAGAGCTAGTAGACAAGAATGTCAACCAGAGTATCGCTGTGGTTGGCTATAAGTTCACTTCCTGGAAAGAATCACACAGCTATCTGATAAATCTGGCTTACATTACGCCAACTCGTCTAGGTAAATGGGACAAGAAGTGCAAAGGGAATTGTTTTCACTGCGCGGCTCCACAGGCCGATATACTTCACTGTGTATGGCGCTGCCCGAAAATATATCAATTTTGGGAGAAGATATCATTTTGGTTAAATAGGGTTGTGAGCCAAGTAGTGATCTTTACATCTGTGAGTATTTTCTTTTTTATATTTGATAAGTGTTTTACAACAGAAGAAAATGCGTTAATTACTACGGCCATACAAATTGCGCGGTTACTAATTTTCCGCTATTGGAAAGCTAAGAAATACCCAACTATAGCTGAATTTGGCCAAAAAATTATTGACCAATTAATTATAGAGCAGATGAACCTAGAGCCCAACAATGAAAAAATGGCCAGGAGGTTTTATTTAAAATGGAAGAATGTCATCAGATTGCAACCAGTGGAGCTACAAGTAGAAATCTTGGGTCCTCTGCGAGAATCAGGTTTTCTATCCCTAGAAGAGCTATAAAAGGTAGGATAGGCCCAGTTACTTGGCCAGGGAGGAATAAATAATTTTCGAAGTTGGTAAGGGCATACTTCTTCCCCTTCTAGTTTTTTTTTTTTGTCTTTGTTTTTGTTTCTGTCTTTGTATTGTCCTGTCTTGTCTTGCTATGTTGTGTTCGGTTCTGGTTCTGTTATATAGGATAAAAAGTGTCAATTTTGGTACTTAGAGTATTCTGATTTGGTCTAGGAGATAAGAGATGATTATTTTTTTATTTTTTTTTTAGTATGAGTAGTTCAGACAACTATGTCAGTAAGAAAACATTATTTGCCTATTCAGGGTTTAGAATATGTAAAGGTGATATAGATATTCTTGCTCTGTATCTTAGTTCTTTATTGTTACTGCTTGTTTGACTTCAATATCGTTTATCTCTTTTTTTGTTCAGTACCAAAATTTGACATATCAATAAAAAGTTTAAAAAAAAAAAAAAAAACTTTAGTTTTTTTATATTTTTTTGGCAATGTTAGGATGTATTATTTTAAGTAATGTTAGTTTTTTTTTTGTAAGGTAGGTTTCTTATTTTTTGTATTTTGTATTTTTTTAAAACAAGTAATTGTAAGTAATAAGTTTAAATCCTGTCAGCCAATCGGAATTCGAGAGACGCCATCTTGGATGACGTCCCTTAAAGGAATCTTCATTCGTCGGTAGTCGTCGGAAGGAAGAGGATGTTCCGCGCCGGAGGTCTTGAAGATGGAGCCGCTCCTCGTCGGATGGATGAAGATAGAAGATGCCGCTTGGATGAAGATGTCTGCCGGTCCGGATGTCCTCTTCTGCCCGGATAGGATGAAGGACTTCTGCCGCTCCGGATGTCCTTGTTTTGGTCCATCGGTGCCCGGCTGGGTGAACACGACTCAAGGTAGGGAGAACTTCAGGGGGGTAGTGTTAGGTTTATTTAAGGGGGGTTTGGGTTAGAGTAGGGGTATGTGGGTGATGGTTGTAATGTTGGGGGGGTGGTATTGTGTTTTTTTTTTACAGGCAAAAGAGCTGTTTACTTTGGGGCATGCCCCGCAAAAAGCCCTTTTAAGGGCTGGTAAAAAGAGCTGGTTACTTTTTAATTTAGAATAGGGTAGGGACCTTTATTATTTTGGGGGGCTTTGTTATTTTTATTAGGGGGCTTAGAGTAGGTGTAATTAGCTTAAAATTCTTGTAATCTTTTTTTATTTTTTGTAATTTAGTATTTGTTTTTTTTTGTAATTTAGTTTAGTTTATTTAATTGTAGGTACTTGTAGTTAATTGATTTAATTTATTTATTGATAGTGTAGTGTTAGGTTTAATTGTAGATAATTGTAGGTATTTTATTTAATTAATTTATTGATCGTGTAGTGTTAGGTTTAATTGTAACTTAGGTTAGGATTTATTTTTCAAGTAATTTTGTAATTATTTTAACTAGGTAGCTATTAAATAGTAAATAACTATTTAATAGCTATTGTACCTAGTTAAAATAAATACAAAGTTGCCTGTATAATAAATATAAATCCTAAAATAGCTACAATATAATTATTCGTTAGGGGGGGTGTTAGGGTTAGACTTAGCTTTAGGGGTTAATACATTTATTATAGTAGCGGCGAGGTCCGGTCGGCAGATTAGGGGTTAATACTTGAAGTTAGGTGGCCTCGATGTTAGGGAGGGCAGATTAGGGGTTAATACTATTTATTATAGGGTTTGTGAGGCGGGAGTGCGGCGGTTTAGGGGTTAATAACTTTATTAGAGTAGCGGCGAGGTCCGGTCGGCAGATTAGGGGTTAATAAGTGTAGGTAAGGTAGCGGCGACATTGGGGGGGGCAGATTAGGGGTTAATAAATATAATATAGGGGTCGGCGATGTTAGGGGCAGCAGATTAGGGGTACATAGGTATAATGTAGGTTGCTGCGGTGTACGGAGCGGCAGATTAGGGGTTAATAATATAATGCAGGTGTCAGCGATAGCGGGGGCAGCAGATTAGGGGTTAATAAGTGTAAGGTTAGGGGTGTTTAGACTCGGGTACATGTTAGGGTGTTAGGTGTAGACTTAGAAAGTGTTTCCCCATAGCAAACAATGGGGCTGCGTTAGGAGCTGAACGCTGCTTTTTTGGAGGTGTTAGGTTTTTTTTCAGCCCAAACTGCCCCATTGTTTCCTATGGGGATATCGTGCACAAGCACGTTTTAGCTGATTACCGCAAGCAACGCTGGTATTGAGGGTTGAAGTGGCGGCACATTAGGCTCAATGCACCCTTTTTGGAGCCTAACGCAGCCCCTCAGACAACTCTAAATACCAGCGTTGTCTTAAGGGTGCGTTGGGAAAAAAGCGGCGTTAGCTTCGCGGGTCTTTACCGACAAAACTCTAAATCTAGGCGAAAGTGTTTATTTTACAGGTAAGTATTATATTTTTAAATAGGAATAATTTAGTTAATAATAGTAAGTTTTATTTAGATTTATTTAAATAATATTAAAGTTAGGGGGGTGTTAGGGTTAGACTTAGGTTTAGGCATTAATAAGTTTAATATAGTGGCAGCGGTGTAGGGGGGGCAGGATAGGGGTTAATAAATTTAAGATAGGTGGCGGCAGTATAGGGGGGGCAGGATAGGGGTTAATAAATTTATTATAGGTGGCAGCGGTATAGGGGGCGGCAGATTAGGGGTTAATAGGTATTATATATAGGTTAATATATTTATTATAGCTGCGGCAGGGTCCGGGAGCGGCGGTTTAGGGGTTAATATATTTATTATAGTTGCGGCGGGGTCTGGGAGCGGCGGTTTAGGGGGGGAATAACTTTATTTAGGTGCGGGGGGCTCCGGGAGCGGCGGTTTAGGGGTTAGTAAGTATACTGTAGGTGGCGGCAGTATAGGGGGGGGCAGATTAGGGGTGTTTAGACTCGGGGTACATGTTAGGGTGTTAGGTGCAGACGTTTTCCATAGGAATCAATGGGATATCGGGCAGCAGCGAACATGAGCTCTCGCTGCTGTCAGACTCCCATTGATACCTATGGATTGAAAACCAGGTACGCTGGGCCAGAAAAGTGCCGAGCGTACCTGCTAGTTCTTTGATAACTTCCAAAAGTAGTCAGATTGTGCCGAACTTGCGTTCGGCAAATCTGTAGTGACGTAAGAATCGATCTGTGTCGGACTGAGACCGGCGGATCGTAGCTTACGTCACTATATTCTACTTTTGCCAGTCTCTAGCCTTTGATAACTAAGGCGAATCAGCCTCGCCACAAATATGCTGCGGAATTCCAGCATATTTGCGGTTGACGGCATGATAACTAGAGGCCATTGTCTGAAGAAATATGAAGTAATAGCTGTTTAAATTCTTTTAAACAGTTACTTTCTTTCTGCTTTACAAAATAGGCAGATTGTAACAGCTTTCCTATTGTTACTCATATTAAAGGGACACTGAACCCAAATTTTTTATTTCGTGATTTAGATAGAGCATGACATTTTAAGTAACTTTCTAATTTACTCCTTTTATCAAATTTTCTTTATTCTCTTGGTATTTTTATTTGAAATGCAAGAATGTAAGTTTAGATGCTGGCCCATTTTTGGTAAACAACCTGGGTTGTTCTTGCTGATTGGTGGATAAATTCATCCACCAATAAAAAAGTGCTGTCCAGAGTTCTCAACCAAAATAAAAGTTTAGATGCCTTCTTTTTCAAATAAAGATAGCAAGAGAACGAAGACAAATTGATAATAGGAGTAAATTATAAAGTTGCTTAAAATTGCATGCTCTATCTGAACCATGAAAGAAAAAATTGGGTTCAGTATCCCTTTAAGTGAGGGTGGGGCCTCCATATAGCAGCAAGGCCCACATAAGGTCCCGGGCAACCGGGCATTTGCCCTGTATGCCCTATGGCCAGTCCGGGCCTAAAATAACCTGTAGGTTACTGTGCATGGGTGGTAAGTGGCTTCCCACAATGGCCCCAACCTCTCACCCCCTGCAGTCCTCACCCTCCTCTTTCTCACCTTCCTACCCTTCTAGATTGTTTGAATAAGGCCCCTCAACGTCTCCTGTATTTGTTTGCCAAATTTTGTCTTCTTTCTTACAAGTATTATATCATTGTTTTACTTATAAATATCTACATCAATTGTAACCAGGGACAGCGCTGAGTAATATGTTGGCCCTTTATAAAGTGTAATATTAATAATAATAAAAAAAATGCTTGTGTTGAATACATTTACCATCACTTTTAGAGTTAATCAAATGTCCAATTTTTTTTTTTGTTGTTGCTCATTTTTTAACTTACTGTTTTGTTAATCTCTGTCTCTTTGGAATCACAAACTGTTCTCCAGGTATCTTTAAGTGGGCAAGTACAGACAGAATGAAATGTGGAGTTGAAAGCAAAGCTGGAAGTTTTATTCATTTCAGACAGGAAAAGTTTACCTTTTCTTTTTAAACAGCTGCAACTATTAACATTCCAGTAGAACATAACCATAAGGGTAGCATTTTGTTTTTAGAATTCCAATTTACAGCATCTACCATAAATGCCTGAAGGTAACTATAGAGTTATTTATCACAACTCTGCAGCTTAAAGGGATATACCACCTACATTTTTTCTTTTATGATTTAGAAAGAGAATGCAATGTTAATATTTACTTATATTATCTAATTTGTTTTATTCTCTTGATATTCTTTGATGAAAAGCATATCTAGATATGCTCACTAGCTGCTGATTGGTTGCTGCACATAGAAGCATCATGTGGTTGGCTCACCATGTACATTGCTTTTTCTTCAAATAAGGATATTTAAAAAATGAAGAAAAATAAATTATGGAAGTAAATTGGAATGTTGTTTAAATTTCTATTCTCTATCTGAATAATGAAAGAAAGATTTTGGGTTTAGTGGCCCTTTAAGGATACAACTTTCTATACCTTTCCCTCTAGATAATGACAATTCCCATACCAACAAAATAACTCAAATAAACACTCAGACACCAGTTATAGGAGAAAACCCCTTCCCCCTATTTAAAACAATAACTTATTATTAACTTGTATAACTTAAATAAATTAGCATTGGCCAGCAAGATCTTCCCTGTCCTTCAACTCCTAAGTAAGGGGTACGACCGCCCTAAAGGAATAGGGGCGCCCCCATTCCATCAGCCTGGTGGGCTTGTCAGAAGGGATCGTGCAGGAAACCACCGACCGTCAGCCCTTGCGGCTGGAGTTGAATGTGCTCTACGTGTCCCCCTCCTCTTTCACCCCGCCAGAATGAGCCTACCGCTGATTTGTAGCACCCTGCTGCCGCCGTAACAGGACGCATGCTCCTAGAATCAAGACTGGAGTTGAGGGACCCCCAAACTACTAAGACAACGGTTCCTCAGCCAAAAGACTGTTAGTTCCGAAGGAGGGTCCCTAAGAGCGCGATTACAGCACTTTGGTCTTACCAAAGTCTGAATGAATATTAAGCCCCCAGCCAAAGTGAGACTATTGCCGGCATGTCTGCTGCATGCTGTCAACCGCAACACTTCATCCATAACTGGAAACTGAACAACCTATAATTTGGGAGGGAAGACAAAAACAGGTTAGTGACCCTACTTCTTGCCTGTAGTCACTATTATAGACTCTGCAAAATCCCCCTCTAGCAGCAAGATCAGCTAAAACACTTACACAGACACCTAGCCGTTCAGACAAAAGTAAACCCTTAAGTTGCTGCATGCTTAAAGGGACAGTATACACCACTTTTCATATAACTGCATGAAAAGACACTACTATAAAGAACAATATGCACAGATACTGATCTAAAAATCCAGTATAATACCGTTTAAAAACTTACTTAGAAGCTCCCAGTTTAGCTCTGTTAAAAAGGTAGCTGGAACACCTACTGCAAGTGGGAAAAAGCAGACATTTCCCCCTCCCCCTTCCTCTGCATATGAAAAGACCCTTTACACAAACAGGAGCAAGCTGGAGTAGGTATACATCAGTATTCTCCTAAAACTTTGGGGCATGGTTAGGAGTCTGAAAATCAGCACAATGTTATTTAAAAATAAGCAAAACTATACATTTTTGTTAAAAAAAACAACCTGTATAGGCTTTATAAATGGATCATCTACAAAACATTTAGGCAAAGAAAAATCTAGTGTATAATGTCCCTTTAGTAGTATGGTAGTAGTAGTAGGTAGTATGAGTTAACTTTCGATAAGATCCTAATAGAAAAAAACACACATAAATTATGCTTACCTGATGATTTCATTTCCATCGTGGGGAGGAGAGTCCACGGCTTTATTCATTACTGTTGGGAATTAAGAACCTGGCCACCAGGAGGAGGCAAAGACACCCCAGCCAAAGGCTTAAATACCTCCCCCACTTTCCTCATCCCCCAGTAATTTTGCTGAGGGAACAAGAACAGTAGGAGAAATATCAGGGTATAAATGGTGCCAGAAGATTAATTAAATTTAGATCCACCCAACGGAGATACGGACGGGAGCCGCGGACTCTCATCCCCACGATGGAAATGAAATTATCAGGTAAGCATAATTTATGTTTTCCATCTAAAGGGGAGGAGAGTCCATGGCTTCATTCATTACTGTTGGGAAACATATACCCAAGCTCTAGAGCCTGGTTTCTCAACAGCCGGGCCGTGGCCCAGTACCGGGCCGTGATAGCCCTGCTGGTGGGCCCTGACCTTTCATGCCCCCACTGCACACTCTTACCCCACTGCAAACCAGGTGCAGACTGAGGACCAATCAAGGCCCCAGGAACACTGTCTCACACTGACCAAAATGTATTAAATTTTTATGCAAATGTACATGGTAGCCTTCCTGCCCTGCCCCCAACAGGCCCCTCATCCTACAGAGCCAGGACCCCCACATTAAGGGCCAGAGAAAGGGCACCCAACCTCCAGGGCCAGACCCCACACTCCATGGCCCTCCACAGCGACAGACCCCTGCCAGGGCCCCCACTAAACACACACTTATTTGTTTAGTTACTGATAGGGCAACTGAAAACTCCAGCTTAAGGAATGCACCAAGATCCGTGGAGGATACCATTTGTGGGCCCCCCCTACTTGCTGGTCCCTCGGCCCAGGTCCTATTTGCCTGGCTGATCAGCCCGCCCCTGCTGCTCACTATATACAGATATATATATATATATATATATATATATAGATAGATAGAGATAGATATATATATACACAGATTATATATATATATATATATATATACAGATATATATATATATATACAGATATATATATATATATGTATATATATATATATATTATATATATATAATATATATATATATATATATATAAATAAATAAACTACTGGGCCACCGGACATGTCTAGCTAAAATTTACCGGGCCTTGAGGTCACTTTGGTTGACAACCACTGCTCTAGAGGACACTGAATGTTACAGGGAGGGTAAAAGGTGGACCCTAATCTGAGGGCACCACAGCCTGCCAAACCTTTCTCCAAAAACAGCTTCCCAGAAGCAAAACCTGTCAAATTTGAACCAGGTAAACCGCCCTTACATATTTGTTCCATTGAGGCCTCATTCTTGAAGGCCCAAGACGAAGCCACAGCTCTAGTTGAATGAGCCGTGACCCTCTGAGAGGCTTATGTCCTTGCTGTCTCATAGGCCAAGTGAATCAAGCTCCTAAACAAAAGGACAAAGAAGTAGAAGAGGCTTTCTGGCCCTTGCGTTTCCCTGAATACACCACAAAAAGAGATGTAGACAGTCTTAAATCCTTTGTAGCATGAAGATAGAACTTTAAGGCACAAACCACATCCAGGTTATGAAGTTAAACGCTCCCTTAGAAGAAGAGAGGGTTAGGACACAAAGAAGGGAACAACTATTTCCTGATTGATGTTACGGTTAGACACCACCTTGGAAAGAAATCCCAAACCAGTGCGAAGTACAGCCTTATCTGCATGAAAAAAAACAGATAAAGGATGCTCACATTGCAAGGCAGGCCACAGTCAGATACTCTGCGTGCTGATGCAATGGCCAACAGGAAGAAAACCTTCCAGGACAGAATCTTAATGTCAATGAATGTATAGGCTCAAATGGAACCTTCTGCAAACATTAAGGACCAAGTTTAAGCACCATGGGGGAGCAGACTGTCTAAAGACAGGCCTGATTCTATACAGAGCCTCCTGAACAAAAGATTGTATGTGAGGGAGCTCAGCGAGTCTCCTATGCAACAAGACTGATAATGCCCCTTCTTGGAGAAAGGACAGAATCTGGATACCTTCACCTTTATGCCAAGGATATCCATGCTTCACACACCAGGACAAGTAAGTCCTCCACACCTTATGGTAGATGCGATGAGTGACTGGCTTCCATGCCTGAATTAGAGTATCAATCACACCTTCAGAAAAGCCACTCTTGCCAAGACTAGGCGTAAAATCTCCACACAGTCAGCCTCAGAGAATCAAGATTTCAATGTTGAAAAGGACCCTGTTCTAGCAGATCCCCTGCGACAGGGTTACCTCCACGGTGGAGAGAATGACATCCCCACCAGATCCGCAAACCAGGTACTCCCGCAGCCATGATGGGAGCAATCAGAATGGCCGAAGCTTGCTCCTGTTTGATGCATGCCACTACACGAGGCAGAAGTAGTAACGGTGGAAAAATGTAAGCTAGGCTGAACCCCCAAGGCACCGCTAAGGCATCTATCCAGCTCCGCCTGGGGATCCCTGGATCTTGACTCATATCGGGGTAGCTTGCAATTGAGTCTGGACGCCATGAGATTTATCTCTGACGATCCACACCTGAGACAAAACTCCGCAAACACTTCGGGGTGAAGAGACCATTCCCCCGGATGGAAGATTTGCCTGTTGAGAAAGTCTGCTTCCCAGTTGTCCACACCTGGAATGCTGAATCAATGAGAGCGAGCAGCTGTGGGACTCCTTGTACCCCCCTGATGGATGATGTAAGCCACCGAGGTAATGTTGGCATGTGCGGAATCTGATGAAGCTGAACGACCCCCAGAGGAGGCTGCCTTTAGAGCATTTTAGATTGCTCGGAGTTCCAGAATATTTATCGGAAGGAGAGACTCCTCCCGGGACAATTTTCCTTGTGCCATCCTGGCACCACAAACAGGCTCCCCCTACATGCCAGACACGTTGTTCGTGGTCACAATCTCCCAGGACGGTCTCAAGACGGATGTCCCCATGGACAGTTGCTCCGGACAGATCCACCAAGAGAGGGAGATCAGAGTCCGAGCATCCATGGATATCTGCAGAGAATAGATCTGAATTATCACCGTTTCCACTGTCTCAACATGCACAATTGAAGAGGTCTGAGATGGAACCTGGCAAATGGAATGACCGTTCTATGCTGGAAACCATGAGTTCGATCACCTCCATACACTGAGCCACCGAGGGCAAGGCAATAGGAGGACGCAATCTTCTTGCAACGATGGTCTGTGAGAAATATTTTCATGGACATAGAGTCTATTATCGTTCCCAGGAACTCCACCCTGTTGCTGGGAACCAGGGAACTCTTTCCTGAGTTTATCTTCCAACCGTGAGATTGGAGCAAAAGGAAGAAGAGGCCTCGAATGATCCTCTGCGAGACTGAACGACGACACCCTGGACTAGGATGTCATCCAGATAGGGCACCACAGCAATGCCTCTGGATTCTGGCCACTGCAAGTAGCACCCCAGAACCTTCGTGAACACTCTTGGGCTGTCACCAGACCAATGGGAAGGGCCACAAACTGGAAGTGTTGGTCCAGAAATGCAAATCTTAGGAACTTGAAGTGGTCCCTGTGAATTGGCACATGAAGGTAAGCGTCCTTCAAGTCTATAGTTGTCATGAACTGTCCCTCTTGAACTAGGGGCGGAATAGATCTGATTGTTTCCAATTTGAATGATGGAACACTCAGAAAACTTGTTTAAACACTTTAGGTCCAGAATCGGGCGGAACGTGCCCTCATTCTTTGGAGCCACAAAAAGATTTGAATAGTACCCTAGAACCTCTTACTGCTTGGGGTACTGGTACGATAACACCAAGAGAGGAGAGATCCCTCACAAACTCTAGTAAGGCCTCTTTCTTTTCTGGTATTGAAGACAGGTTTGACAGGAGGAATCTGCCCCTGGGCGGATGGGATCTGAAACCCTATCCTGTAACCAGGGCAACAACTTCCAGAACCCAAGGGGTCCTGAACGTCCTGAAACCAGGTTTCTGAGAAGAGAGATAATCTGCCCCCTACTTGGTCCGGAGACTGGTCCGGGGGCCAACCCCTTCATGTCGATTTTGTCTCGGCGGGCTTCTTGCTCTAATTAGACTTGTTCCAAGAATGAGCCAGTCTCCAAGTTTCCTTGAACTGGTCTGCTTTCACGGCGGGCTGCTGGCGCTGGGCTTTGTCCGCATGAAGGGAACAAAAAGTAGATATAGCCTTCTTATCCTGCGGTAGGAAAGCTCCCTTGCCTCCCGTAACCGTGGATATCATTGAATCCAATCCTGGAACTCAAACCGAACAGAATCTTCCCTTGAAAAGTCATGGACAACGGCCTCGACTTACGAGGTCATGTCCGCAGACCATGACTTTAGCCACAGAGCCCTGCAAGCTAAAATGGAAAAACCTGACACCTTAGCGTTCAGGCGAATAATTTGCATATTGACATCACAGATGAAAGAATTGGCGACCTTCAGCGCCTTAATCTTATCCTGTATCTTGTCGATGGAAGTCTCCCCCTCGACCATTTCACACAGGGATTCACACCAATATGTCACAGCTCCGGCAACCGCGGCTACGGCTGCTGTCGGCTGAAAAACAAACCCTGTGTTGCAACATCTTAACATGTTTTCCCAACTTTTTATCCATGGGATCTTTAAACAACGAACTATCCTCAAGGGGAATAGTTGTCTGCTTCGCAAGCATGGAGATAGCACCATCCACCTTAGGGACAGTACCCCACAGCTCAAGCTGAGAGTCCGGAACGGCAATCATAATTTCCCCCTTTGATTTTTTTTAAAAAAAACTGCTGTTTTACAGACCCCGCTCTCTGTGATCTTCTGAGTGGGTCTGTTTTTTTCAAACAGCGCATCGGGCCAGCTGTATAGTCACAGCCCCCGCCCGTCCGTGCCGTGGCATTAAGTGCAGCTCGCTTTATCACCGCTATATCTTATACAACCACTATTGGAGCACTCTAGTGACCCATTTATAAATGTCCATAATTGGCCTCAGTAGACACGAAAACCTAGGTCACAACACAGTGGCACCCGTTGCTTTTTAGAAACTAAAACTTTACTTTTATTTTTTTCAATATTTAAATATTGAAAGAAACATGAAAGTTCCACACATTGCCAGAGATCCATCTCGCACATAAACGCAGCAACTGACACATTAGTTTCTTAAAGGAAGAAGAAGGGGAAAAGGAAGAACCTAATCACTCCATTCATTCTTAATATTAGCCATCTTAACAGGAACCGGGAAGGCACCACCCTGTCCTAATATACCTTATCAAGCTTAGGAATCGCAGGTTCCTCCGGAAGCTTCAGTTCCGGAACCTCCAGAGTAACAAGCACTTGCTTCAGCAAAAAGCACACATTCTCTATCTAAACCTAAAGTCAGGCTCCTCCGCAGCCGGAGGTTTAGATACCCAGAAGGGGCCTCCTTCGAAGAGTCGGAGTGGGGCCTTGTCATTGTATAATGCCTCTGATATTTCCATAGACATAGACAAACCCCTGGGCCGGTCTGTCCATGATATGCCCTACCGCTTGCGCTTAGCAGAACGTGGTAAGGCATGGATCACTTTCGATACCGCCGTTTGCAGGAATAATGTTTGGACCCTGAGGCTCTGCATGTGCATTTGGAGATGAATGCAGGGAACGCACCTCACGAACGGGGAACCCTCAGAGGTGGACGGCTCAGTAGTACTAGACATTCGTTTACTTTTAAATGTCGTAAATTTATTAAGGCATGTGGAACATAGTTGAGCAGGCTGTTCTACCAGAAACCTCCTCACAATAAACACAGAAATGAGACCTTGTTAAAGAGGGAGAACCCCTCTAACACGTCAGATTCCTCCATAGCTTTGCACTTTTATTATGGACTAGATTAACTTAATAAATAGGCACCTTTATAACCTCCAATGGCCGGGGCACTTACCACCTCCTATGACCCGGACTACAGAAACCGTTTTGTCTCCTGCGCCGCTGATCAACAGAGGAAGAGAGATAGCCAAAACCAGTCACATGGAATGCCTGGCAGGACCATCCCTGCACTAAGGAGAAAAACACGCCAAAAAAAGGGCTGCGCAATACTCCTGTAAGAAACATGAAAGTTCCACACATTGCCAGAGCCTCATCTCGCACATAACGCAGCAATGACACATTAAACAATATCATTTATAAACCCCCCTGTTCAATAATCCCCTTTCCAGGAATATTAACCCTTGATTCTTTCAAAATAAAAGGGTCACACTGTGACCCTGTCTTCCGTGATATCATTATGTAATAAAAAATGAAACAATCTTACCAGAATCTATGCCATGGAACAGGAACACTGCCTTTCAAAATGTGACAGGTTAGTAGCCTCGCTCCTGACATGGACTTGAGTGCAGAAAGCAGGCAGCAAAACTCGTCCAATGCTGATTGCTTGTGGAGCTGTTAATATGAGTCGGGATCTCACTGAGAGGCTGACAAGAAGAGTACTACCCTCCATAAGAGACTACTCCGATCTTAGGCACTTCTCTGCCGTCCTCCTGTGACGAAAAGGCAAAGAATGACTGGGGGATGAGGGAAGTGGGGGAGGTATTTAAGCCTTTGGCTGGGGTGTCTTTGCCTCCTCCTGGTGGCCAGGTTCGTAATTCCCAACAGTAATGAATGAAGTCATGGACTCTCCTCCATTTAGATGGAAACATGATTCTTTATATGCTAACAGATTGTTAGACCAACTGCTTAAATGGACATTAAAAATGATATTAACCCTTTAAGGACACAGCTTTCAGTTTGCTCAATTGTTTTATGACGAAAAATTCCGTCATATGTCCCTTAAGAGGTTAATGCTAGATAGATAATAATATATTCAAAACAAGTGTAGCCTTCAAATAATATTCAGATGCATTTTTAAATTATATTAGTTATTTAAATATTGAAAAAATAAAAGTAAAGTTTTAGTTTCTAAAAAGCAATGGGTGCCACTGTGTTGTAACCTAGGTTTTTGTGTCTACTGAGGCCAATTATGGACATTTATAAATGGGTCACTAGAGTGCTCCAATAGTGGTTGTATAAGATATAGCGGTGTTAAAGGGACACTGAGATCAAACTTAAGCTTTCATGATTCAGATGGAGCATTCGGTTATA
Organism: Bombina bombina; assembly: GCF_027579735.1. NCBI lineage: Eukaryota > Metazoa > Chordata > Amphibia > Anura > Bombinatoridae > Bombina > Bombina bombina. Next base: position 814,019,939 of record NC_069504.1, read on the forward strand.
AGAGATTTTCCCTTTTTACTTCTATTAACAAATTTTGCACAATCTTTTATAGGCACACTTTCTGAAGCACCAGCTTCTACTGAGCATGTGCACAAGGTCACAGTGTATACAGACAAGTCTGTGATTGGCTGAAGTCTGTAACATGATACAGGGGGTAGGCAAATAAGGGATAAAATAAATTTGTCAGAAAAAAATCTTATTTGAAATTCAGAGTAACTGTTATTGTATTGTCTTTTTAATATGCATTTGTTAATTATGTAATTCTATTTTATTTAATGATCCTTTAAAGGGCCATGATACCCAAATTATGAAACACTTGAAAGTGATGCAGCATAGCTGTAAAAAGCTGACTACAGGGAGTGCAGAATTATTAGGCAAGTTGTATTTTTGAGGATTAATTTTATTATTGAACAACAACCATGTTCTCAATGAACCCAAAAAACTCATTAATATCAAAGCTGAATAGTTTTGGAAGTAGTTTTTAGTTTGTTTTTAGTTATAGCTATTTTAGGGGGATATCTGTGTGTGCAGGTGACTATTACTGTGCATAATTATTAGGCAACTTAACAAAAAACAAATATATACCCATTTCAATTATTTATTTTTACCAGTGAAACCAATATAACATCTCAACATTCACAAATATACATTTCTGACATTCAAAAAACAAAACAAAAACAAATCAGTGACCAATATAGCCACCTTTCTTTGCAAGGACACTTAAAAAGCCTGCCATCCATGGATTCTGTCAGTGTTTTGATCTGTTCACCCATCAACATTGCGTGCAGCAGCAACCACAGCCTCCCCAGACACTGTTCAGAGAGGTGTACTGTTTTCCCTCCCTTGTAAATCTCACATTTGATGATGGACCACAGGTTCTCAATGGGGTTCAGATCAGGTGAACAAGGAGGCCATGTCATTAGATTTTCTTCTTTTATACCCTTTCTTGCCAGCCACGCTGTGGAGTACTTGGACGCGTGTGATGGAGCATTGTCCTGCATGAAAATCATGTTTTTCTTGAAGGATGCAGACTTCTTCCTGTACCACTGCTTGAAGAAGGTGTCTTCCAGAAACTGGCAGTAGGACTGGGAGTTGAGCTTGACTCCATCCTCAACCCGAAAAGGCCCCACAAGCTCATCTTTGATGATACCAGCCCAAACCAGTATTCCACCTCCACCTTGCTGGCGTCTGAGTCGGACTGGAGCTCTCTGCCCTTTACCAATCCAGCCACGGGCCCATCAATCTGGCCCATCAAGACTCACTCTCATTTCATCAGTCCATAAAACCTTAGAAAAATCAGTCTTGAGCTATTTCTTGGCCCAGTCTTGACGTTTCAGCTTGTGTGTCTTGTTCAGTGGTGGTCGTCTTTCAGCCTTTCTTACCTTGGCCATGTCGCTGAGTATTGCACACCTTGTGCTTTTGGGCACTCCAGTGATGTTGCAGCTCTGAATATGGCCAAACTGGGTGGCAAGTGGCATCTTGGCAGCTGCACGCTTGACTTTCTCAGTTCATGGGCAGTTATTTTGCGCCTTGGTTTTTCCACACGCTTCTTGCGACCCTGTTGACTATTTTGAATGAAACGCTTGATTGTTCGATGATCACGCTTCAGAAGCTTTGCAATTTTAAGAGTGCTGCATCCCTCTGCAAGATATCTCACTATTTTTGACTTTTCTGAGCCTGTCAAGTCCTTCTTTTGACCCATTTTGCGAAAGGAAAGGAAGTTTCCTAATAATTATGCACACCTGATATAGGGTGTTGATGTCATTAGACCACACCCCTTCTCATTACAGAGATGCACATCACCTAATATGCTTAATTGGTAGTAGGCTTTCGAGCCTATACAGCTTGGAGTAAGACAACATGCATAAAGAGGATGATGTGGTCAAAATACTAATTTGCCTAATAATTCTGCACTCCCTGTAGAAAATATCACCTGAACATCTCTATGTAAAAAAGATAGATATTTTACCCCCATTGCAAAGGACTTTAAGCAGCAAATCAGTATGCCTGTTCCGGGACAGGCAAGAGAGTGAGCCTCATGCACACTCATGTTATTTCCCAATTTCAGCTTAAGGAAGTTTACTATAAAATCTCATGAATGTTAAGTCAGAACACAGTAAAAGAGTTCATGACCTCAGCACTGTTGATGCTGATTGGTTGCAGTTCATTTCTTCGTTATTATTATTTTTTTTACCTGCAGCTGGGCAGCAGCTGAGTATAACTTTTTACACAGAACTTACTCTGCTGAGCTGAGGAAGTTGTGAGGTAAAATATCTTCCTTTTTTACATAGAGTGCTCAGCGCGATATTTTCCTGTCAGCTTTTTACAGTTATACTGCATCAGTTTCAAGTGATTTAGCATATGAGCATTATGTCCCTTTAAGTCTGGAATATGCCCTTCCAATTCAAATAGGAACTGGAAAGCCCAAAATTAAATTTTTTACTACATATAATTAAACATTTTGGGTCAGATTTATAAGTGGAACGCTATTTATTGTAGAAGTAACCTTTTTACACCTCTATTACAAGTTGAAAGTCATCAGAGCCAATAGTAACTGTCTTACTACAAACATATCTAGATAAGACACATGCATGCTCCTGAGTCAACCTCAGTATGCTTCACTGAAAAGAGCTACATAACTCTGTCGGCCAGATTACGAGTTTTGCGTTATGAGCGGCTCGGCAATAACTTGCAAGTTATTTCCACCGCTCACCTTTTATAGCGCTGCTAATACAGGTTTGCAAAAACACGGCGTTAGCAGGCAATATGGCAGCGTTGAGCTCCATACTGCACAAAAATACCAGCGCTGCTTTGAGCTGGTTTTAGGTGCTCGTGCACGATTTCCCCATAGACATCAATGGGGAGAGCCGGCTAAAAAAAAGCCTAACACATGCAATAAAGGAGCGTAAAGCTCTGCAACACAGCCCCATTGATTCCTATGGGGAAATAAAATTTATGTTTAAATCTAACCCCCTAACATAAGTCTAAACACCCCTAATCTGCTGCCCCCGACATCGCCGACACCTACATTACACTTATTAACCCCTAATCTGTTGCCCCCAATGTCATCGCCACCTACATAAATTTATTAACCCCTAATCTGCCGCCTCCAACGTCGCCGCCGCCACTATACTAAAGCTATTAACCCGTAAACCTTCTGGCCTCCCACATCACTAACACTAAATAAATATATTGACCCCTAAACCTAAGTCTAACCCTAACCTTAACACCCCTAACTTTAATATAATTAAAATAAATCTAAATAAAAATTACTATCATTAACTAAATAATTCCTATTTAAAACTAAATACCTACCTATAAAATAAACCCTAAGCTTGCTACAATATAACTAATAGTTACATTGTAGCTAGCTTAGGTTTTATTTTTATTTCAAGCTAAGTTTGTATTCATTTTAACTAGGTAGACTAGTTAGTAAATAGTTATTAACTATTTACTAACTACCTAGTTAAAATAAATACAAATTTACCTGTAAAATAAAACCTAACCTGCCTCACACTAACACCTAACATTACACTAAAATTAAATAAATTACATTAATTAAATACAATTAACTAAATTACATAAAAATAAACACTAAATTACACAAAATAAAAAATAAATTATCAAATATTTAAACTAATTACACCTAATCTAATAGCCCTATCAAAATAAAAAAGCCCCCCCAAAATAACAAAAATCCTAGCCTAAACTAAACTGCCAATAACCCTTAAAAAGGCCTTTTGTGGGGCATTGCCCCAAATAAATCCGCTCTTTTACCTGTAAAAAATAATACAAACAACCCCCAAATAAAATTCTATCTAAATAAACCTAAGCTCCCCTTTGCCCTAAAAAGGGCATTTGGATGGGCATTGCCCTCAAAAGGGCATTTAGCTCTTTTTCTATGCCCAAACCCTAATCTAAAAATAAAACCCACCCAATAAACCCTTAATAAAACCTAACACTAACCCCCGAAGATCCACTTACAGTTTTTGAAGACCGGACATCCATCCTCATCAAGCCGGGAGAAGTCTTCATCCAAGCGGGCAGAAGTCCTCAACGAAGCCGGGAGAAGTCTTCATCCAAGCGGCAAGAAGTCGTCCTCCAGGCGGGCATTGGTTGTTCCAATCAGCCAATAGAATGCAAACTCAATCCTATTGGCTGATTGGATCAGCCAATAGGATTAAAGCTCAATCCTATTGGCTGATTGCATCAGCCAATAGGATTTTTTACCCTTTAATTCCGATAGAATTCTATCAGCCAATCGGAATTCAAGGGACGCCATCTTGGATGACGTTATTTAAAGGAACTTTCATTCTTCAAGAAACATCAAAAGAAGAGGATGCTCCACGCCGGATGTCTTGAAGATGGAGCCGCTCCGCGTCGGAAGGATGAAGATAGAAAATGCCGTCTGGATGAAGACTTCTGCCCACCTGGAGGATGACTTCTTGCCACTTGGATGAAGACTTCTCCCTGCTTCGTTGAGGACTTCTGCCCGCTTCGATGAAGACTTCTCCTGGCTTGATGAGGATGGATGTCCGGTCTTCAAAAACTGTAAGTGGATCTTCGGGGGTTAGTGTTAGGTTTTATTAAGGGTTTATTGGGTGGGTTTTATTTTTAGATTAGGGACTTTTGGCAATGTAAAAGAGTTAAATGCCCTTTTAAGGGCAATGCCCATCCAAATTCTCTTTTCAGGGCAATGGGGAGCTTAGGTTTTTTAGGTAGTTTTTTTTGGGGGGGGGTTGGTTGTGTGGGTGGTGGGTTTTACTGTTGGGGGGTTGTTTGTATTTTTTTATTACAGGTAAAAGAAACGATTTCTTTTGGGCAATGCCCCACAAAAGGCCATTTTAAGGGCCAATGGTAGTTTAGTGTAGGCTAGGTTTTTTTTTTATTTTGGCGGGGCTTTTTTATTTTGACAGGGCTATTAGATTAGGTGTAATTAGTTTAGTAAATATTTGATCATTTCTTTTTTATTTTGTGTAATTTAGTGTTTATTATTTTTTGCAATTTAGATAAATGCATTTTGTTAATTTATTTAATTTTAGTGTAATGTTAGGTGTTAGTGTAACTCAGGTTAGGTTTTATTTTACAGGTAAATTTGTATTTATTTTAACTAGGTAGTTAGTAAATAGTTAATAACTATTTACTAACTAGTCTACCTAGTTAAAATAAATACAAACTTACCTGTGAAATAAAAATAAAACCTAAGATAGATACAATATAACTATTAGTTATATTGTAGCTAGCTTAGGGTTTATTTTACAGGTAAGTATTTAGTCTTAAATAGGAATTATTAGTTATTAATATTAGGTTTTATTTAGATTTATTTTAATTATATTAAAGTTAGGGGTGTTAGGGTTAGGGTTAGACTTAGGGTTAGGTTTAGGGGTTAATATATTTATTTAGTGTTAGTGATGTGGGAGGCCAGAGGTTTAGGGGTTAATAACTTTAGTATAGTGGCGGCATTGGGAGCAGCAGATTAGGGGTTAATAAGTGTCAGTAGGTTGCGGCGATGTTAGGGACAGCAGATTAGGGGTTAATAATATTTAACTAGTGTTTACGATGCGGGAGTGTGGTGGTTTAGGGGTTAATATGTTTATTATAGTCGTGGCGATGTCCGGCAGATTAGGGGTTAATAATTTTATTTTAGTGTTTGGGATGCGGGAGGGCCTCGGTTTAGGGGTTAATAGGTAGTTTATGGGTCTTAGTGTACTTTGTAACACTTTAGTTATGAGTTTTATGGTACAGCTTTGTAACGTAAAACCCATAACTACTGACTTTCAGTTTACGGTACGGATCTTGTATTTATGGGCTGTACCGCTTACTTTTTGGCCAGACAGGCAAACTCGTAATACCGGCGCTGTGGAAGTCCCATTGAAAAAGGACTTTTTAAAAAGTGCGGTAGTTACGTTGCGTGATGGCCAAAAAAGTGTGCGGTACAGCTATACCTACAAGACTCGTAATAGCAGCGGTAGTGAAAAAGCAGCGTTATGAGGCTTTTTCAGTCATAATGCAAAACTCGTAATCTAGCCGTTTGTTTCTATAGCTAAAACAATCAAAAACTGAAACTGAGAGGAAAAAATAGATACGTAAAGCACTTCCTATCATGTCCTTGTATTAATAAAAACCATAACTCACTATAGAGCAAGTTGTTATACTGCCACCTTTCTGTGTATATTGACTGAGTCAAGCTGTTATAACCCCCTGGATACTATTATACTTAATTTATGCTGCTGTATATTACTTGCCAAGCATGTTGCTTATCTGCTCTGCAGCCAAATAGTGTAATCCACTTGATTTATATAGGGTTATAAAACAACCAAATTTAATTAATGTATGTATGCATTTTATCAATAATAACACAACTAAAAACCTTAAATAAATGTAGCTATTTGTTCCTATTGATTTGTTAAGAGGACATTAAACACTAAGAGCCAGATTTCAAGTGGATCGCTAAATATTGCTTGCTTGAAAGCGATATTAGCGCTCACCTAAGTAATACCACGACGCTAATGTGCCGTTGGTAATACATGTTGAAAGCAAAGCAAACGTGAGCTCCCTTTGGTATTGCTGAGCGCACTTCCATGGGCTCAAGCAGGCAGCACAGAGGAATACGTAGCGCAGCGATGGAAACAATTTTGTAAATATATATGGTATATGATTATTATACAAATACTGTAATATTTTATGTGTTAATATGTGTATATACACATATTAACACATAAATATAAATTTATATAAGCATATACATATATATTTACTGTGAACACATATTTCCCATAGACTGCAATGTAAAGGCACCTTTCAGTGTCATTTTTTTTCTAACACCCCACAGCCGCCAACTTTAAAGCCCCAAAACTGCCTAGTGCAGGGTTTCTTTATTAATTAAAATAAAAAGCTACTTTTTTAAAATAAAAACTATAATGCCCTCTATTTTGAGGGCGTTTGAGCACTTATACGGCTAGATTTAGAGTTGGGCGGTAGCCGTCAAAACCAGCGTTAGAGGCTCCTAACGCTGGTTTTTACCGCCCTCTGGTATTTAGAGTCAGTCATTAAAGGGTCTAACGCTCACTTTACAGCCGCGACTTTTCCATACCGCAGATCCCCCTACGCCATTTTCGTATCCTATCTTTTCAATGGGATCTTTCTAACGCTGGTATTTAGAGTCTTGGCTGAAGTGAGCGTTAGAAATCTAACGACAAAACTCCAGCCGCAGAAAAAAGTCAGTAGTTAAGAGCTTTCTGGGCTAACGCCGGTTTATAAAGCTCTTAACTACTGTGCTCTAAAGTACACTAACACCCATAAACTAGCTATGTTCCCCTAATCTGCTGCCCCTAACACCACCGACCCCTATATTATATTTATTAACCCCTAATCTGCCCCCTCAACGTCGCCTCCACCTACCTACACTTATTAACCCCTAATCTGCCGAGCGGACCGCTCCGCTATTATAATAAAGTTATTAACCCCTAATCCGCCTCACTCCCCGCCCTCAATAACCCTATAATAAATAGTATTAACCCCTAATCTGCCTCCCTAGACATCGCCGACAAACCTACTTCAAACATTAACCCCTCTGCTGACCGGAGCTCACCGCTATTCTAATAAATGTATTAACCCCTAAAGCTAAGTCTAACCCTAACCCTAACACCCCCCTAAGTTAAATATAATTTTTATCTAACGAAATAAATTAACTCTTATTAAATATATTAATCCTATTTAAAACTAAATACTTACCTGTAAAATAAACCCTAATTATAGCTACAATATAAATTATAATCATATTGTAGCTATTTTAGATTAATATTTATTTTACAGGCAACTTTGTGATTTATTTAAACAGGTACAATAGCTATTAAATAGTTAAGAACTATTTAATAGTTACCTAGTTAAAATAATTACAAATTTACCTGTAAAATAAATCCTAACCTAAGTTACAATTAAACCTAACACTACACTATCAATAAATTAATTAAATAAAATACCTACATTATCTACAATTAAACCTAACACTACACTATCAATAAATTAATTAAATACAATACCTACAAATAACTACAATTAAATAAACTAACTAAAGTACAAAAAATAAAAAAAATATTTACAAACATTAGAAAAATATTACAACAATTTTAAACTATTTACACCTACTCTAAGCCCCCTAATAAAATAACAAAGACCCCCAAAATAAAAAAATGCCCTACCCTATTCTAAATTAAAAAAGTTCAAAGCTCTTTTACCTTACCAGCCCTTAAAGGGACCTTTTGTGGGGCATGCCCAAATAATTCAGCTCTTTTGCCTGTAAAAAAAAAAGATACAATACCCCCCCCAACATTACAACCCACCACCCACATACCCCTAATCTAACCCAAACCCCCCTTAAATAAACCTAACACTAAGCCCCTGAAGATCTTCTTACCTTATCTTCACCTCGCCGGGTATCAGCGATCAGTCCAGGCTCCAAAATCTTCATCCAAGCCCAAGCGGGGGGCTGGCGATCCATAATCCGGCGGCTGAAGAGGTCCAGAAGAGGCTCCAAAGTCTTCATCCTATCTGGGAAGAAGAGGCGATCCGGACCGGCAACCATCTTGATCCAAGCGGCATCTTCTATCTTCATCCGATGATTGGCTGATCCGATCAGCCAATAAGATTGAGCTCGCATTCTATGGCTGATCGGAACAGCCAATAGAATGCGAGCTCAATCTGATTGGCTGATCGGATCAGCCATCGGATTGAACTTGATTCTGATTGGCTGATTCCATCAGCCAATCAGAATTTTCCTACCTTAATTCCGATTGGCTGATAGAATCCTATCAGCCAATCGGGAATTCGAGGGATGCCATCTTGGATGAACGTCCCTTAAAGGAACCTTCATTCTTCAGTTGGACGTCGAAGAAAAAGATTGATCGCGCTGGAGGTCTTCAAGATGGAGCCGTTTCCTCATCGGATGAAGATAGAAGATGCCGCTTGGATCAAGATGGTTGCCGGTCCAGATCACCTCTTCTTCCCGGATAGGATGAAGACTTTGGGAGCCTCTTCAGGGACCTCTTCAGCCGCCGGATTATGGATCGCCAGCCCCCCGCTTGGCTTGATGAAGATTTAGGGAGCCTGGACTGATCGCAGATACCCGGCGAGGTGAAGATAAGTTAGGAAGATCTTCAGGGGCTTAGTGTTAGGTTATTTAAGGGGGGTTTGGGTTAGAGTTAGGGGTATGTGGGTGGTGGGTTGTAATGTTGGGGGGGGGGGTATTGTATGTTTTTTTTTAACAGGCAAAAGAGCTGAATTATTTGGGGCATGCCCCACAAAAGGTCCTTTTAAGGGCTGGTAAGGTAAAAGAGCTTTTGAACTTTTTTAATTTAGAATAGGGTCGGGCATTTTTTTATTTGGGGGGTCTTTGTTATTTTATTAGGGGGCTTAGAGTAGGTGTAATTAGTTTAAAATTGTTGTGGTATTTTCTAATGTTTTGTAAATATTTTTTTTATTTTTTGTAACTTAGTTCTTTTTTTATTTTTTGTACTTTAGTTAGGTTATTTAATTGTAGTTTATTTGTAGGTATTGTATTTAATTAATTTATTATAATTATTTATTAATTTAAATAACTTAGGTTAGGATTTATTTTACAGGTAAATTTGTAATTATTTTAACTAGGTAACTATTAAATAGTTCTTAACTATTTAATAGCTATTGTACCTGTTTAAAATAAATACAAAGTTACCTGTAAAATAAATATAAAACCTAAAATAGCTACAATATAATTATTATTTATATTGTAGCTATATTAGGGTTTATTTTACAGGTAAGTATTTAGTTTTAAACAGGATTAATTTATTTAATAAGAGTTAATTTATTTCGTTAGATAAAAATTATATTTAACTTAGGGGGGTGTTAGGGTTAGACTTAGCTTTAGGGGTTAATACATTTATTAGAATAGCGGGTGAGCTCCGGTCGCGAGATTAGGGGTTAATGTTTGAAGTTAGGTGTCGGCGATGTTAGGGAGGGCAGATTAGGGGTTAATACTATTTATTATAGGGTTATTGAGGCGGATTAGGGGTTAATAACTTTATTATAGTAGCGGTGCGGTCCGCTCGCAGATTAGGGGTTAATAAGTGTAGGTAGGTGGAGGGCGACGTTGAGGGGGGGCAGATTAGGGGTTAATAAATATAATATAGGGGTCGGCGGGTGTTAGGGGCAGCAGATTAGGGGTACATAGCTATAATGTAGCATGGCGGCGGTGTACGGAGCGGCAGATTAGGGGTTAATAATAATATGCAGGGGTCAGCGATAGTGGGGACGGCAGATTAGGGGTTAATAAGTGTAAGGTTTAGGGGTGTTTAGAATCGGGGTTCATGTTAGGGGGTGTTAGGTTGCAGACTTAGGAAGTGTTTCCCGCATAGCAAACAATGGGGCTGCGTTAGGAGCTGAACGCTGCTTATTTGCAGGTGTTTAGTTTTTTTTTCAGCTCAAACAGCCCCATTGTTTTCTATGGGAGAATCGTGCTAACGAGCACGTTTTTTTAAGGCTGGCCGCGGTCCGTACGGTACGCTGGTATCTAGAAGTTGCGAGTGGCGGTAAATATGCTATACGCTCCCTTTTTGGAGCCTAACGCTGCCATTCTGTGAACTCTAAAATACCAGCGGTATTTAAAAAGGTGCGGGAGAAAAAAAGCACGCGTAGCTAACGCACCCCTTTGGCCGCAGAACTTTAAATCTAGCCGATAGAAAATTAACCAGAGATCTAATTTCTGGTTAATTTCGGTGCGCTAATTGCTACCACAATTTGGCGGTAGCAATAACCAGACACTTGTCATAATTTAGCGCTTCACTTGTGATCTAGCCCTAAATAAATTGTTGATAGAGTGATGTAATCAAAGCAAAGATTAGCCTTTTGGGTGTAAATTTATGAAGCAGCGGATGCTGCTTCCGACCCACTGCGCTTCAGTTCCGCCTGAAGCGGAAGTTAAGAAGCAGCGATCCTAAGACCGCTGCTCCCTTAACTTGTCTGCCACCTCGGAGGTGGTGGACAGCAATCAGCCTGATCGAATACGATCGGGCTGATTGACACCCCCTGCTAGCGGACGATTTGCCACGAATCTGCAGGGGGCGGTATTGCACCTGCTGGTGCAATGATAAATGCTGACAGCGTATGCGGATAACGGATCATGTCTGTCCGCACCATGATAAATTTACCCCTTAGAATCATATGCAGATGTATTTTTTTAAATTATATTAGGTGCTATAATATTGAACAAATAAGGGTTAAAGGGGTAGAAAAGTAAAATTTAAAATGGCAAGAATCAGATAGAGCATGTCATTTTATTACCCATTTAAAATCACATCTCTTTTCAAATGTGCTTTGTTCTCTTGGTATCCATTGTTGAAAATGAATACACACATATCGTACACTAGTGGGAGCTATCTGGTGATTGGTGCCTGCACACATTTGTCTCTTGTGATTGGCTTACTATAGTAGATGTGTTCAGCTAGCTGCCAGTAGTGCAATGTTGTTTCTTCAGCAAAGAATAACAAGAGACTGAAGCAAATTGGATAATAACTGTAAATTTGAAAGTTGTTTAAAATTGTATGTTCTATCCAAATCATGAATAACAGTTTTGGAGTTTCATATCCCATTTTAGTGTCCATAAAGCAATGGGCACCAACATGTTGTAACCTAAGTTCACTTCTCTGCTGAGGCCAATTAGAGACATGGCGGACGATTTACTAAAGTGCGGACGGACATGATACAATGTAGTCTATTTTGTCTGCCACACATCGATAAATGCCGACAGCATACGCTGTCGGCATTTGTCATTGCACAAGCAGTTCTAGTGAACTGCTTGTGCAATGCTGCCCCCTGCAGATTCAAGACCAATCGTCCGCTAGCAGGGGGTATCAATCAGCACCAACCTATAGGATCGGGCAGATTGAAGATCGCTGCCTCAGAGGCAGCGGACAAGTTATGGCACAGCTGCTTCATAACTACTTCGGAGCTTGATAATTCGGTCCCATGGTGTGCAACCAATAACTGTGTGGACTATAGCAATGGTAAGTCTGCAGACATCCCAACTCTCCGTATTTGAGAGAGATATTTGCTAATTATGAGATCTGTCCAACAGAGAAAGCTATATCTGCTGATTTGTAGAATTCTCTTAGCACCCCCCCCCCCCATAGGTTTCCCAAACATGCCCATGGATCAGCAGACACGCCCATCCACCAACCAGACACACCCACTATCCTGTCCACTATCATTATGTGTCCCCGCCTACTCTCAACATGGCCCCACCCACAAAACGGTGATGGTCCCCTTCAACCTCCTGAGTCCCTAATACCTAGACACAAATGCTGGGAGGTAACAGGAATTGGAAAGCCCATAATGTTCAGAAATAAATTATTGGAGAATGGGACAAAATAAATAATGAAAATATATTGTTGGTTTTTTTTACATATAGTTAAAGGAACCTTGAACCCAAACTTTTTCTTTTGTGATTCAGATAGAGCATGCAATTTTAAGCAACTTTCTAATTTACTCCTATTATCAAATTTTCTTTGTTCTCTTGCTATCTTTATTTGAAAAGGAAGGCATCTAAGCTTTTTTTTTTTGTTCAGACCTCTGGACAGCACTTTTTTATTGGTGGATGAATTTATCCACCAATCAGCAAGAACAAACCAAGTTGTTCACCAAAAAGGGGCCAGGCATCTAAATTTATATTTTTGCATTTCAAATAAAGATATCAAGAGAATGAAGAAAATTTGATAAAAAGAGTAAATTAGAAAGTTGCTTAAAATTTCATGCTCTATCTGAATCATGAAATAATTTTTTTTTGGATTTAGTGTCCCTTTAATCATTTTATAATACAATCTCAAATTGTTTAATGTCCCTTGAGGAAAGGACACTTTTCACTTCCTTGTTGCTTTTAAGAAAGTTTACTACTTTTACCATAGGCTCCAAGGTCGTTCCTGAATTTCAAATCAAATAATTACGCCATATGTTTAGTGAGACGTTGGTATTTATTAGACATCTACACCATCTGGTGACTGAAAAGATATATTCAATATTCCTAAAGTATCTTTTAATCTCTGTTCAGGGCAGGAAATATAAGGACATTATTTGGGTTCTGAGCAATTGTTATTTTTTCATAATGTTGAATTATGTATATTTCTTAACTTTTGTTTTGTGGTAAAGATATTTTAATAGTAAAATAAAGGAAACAGGAAGTGAGATTGTATTAAAAAGAATATAATTAAAATTAGGAGTGTGACCTTGTATAAACTTTACTACTTGTGTTCTGTCAGATGGCATGCGCTCGCTCATAAATTGGCCAGAATGCTCTGCTCTTTATTGGCGTAACTGCGGATCTATAGATAAAGCCTTCCATGTTTTTTGGAATGTCTGAGATGTTGCTTGTGATGATAATCTGGGTAAAATGTGGATCTGAATTAATTCCTTTTTTTATTAAAGGGACAGTCTACACCAGAATGTTTATTGTTTAAAAAGATAGATTATCCATTTATTACTCATTCCTCAGTTTTGCATAACCAACACAGTTAAATTAATATACTTTTTACCTCTGTGATTGCCTTGCATCTAAGCCTCCGCAGACTGTTTCCTTATTTCAGTTCTTTTTACAGACTTGCATTTAAGCCAATCAGTGCTGACTCCTGGGTAACTCCACAGCGTGAGCACAATGTTATCTATATAGCACACATGAACTAACTCCCTCTAGTTGTGAAAAAATGTATTCAAAGAGGCAGCCTTCAAGGGCTAAGAAATTTACATATGAACCTCCTAGGTTTAGTTTTCAACTAAAAATACCAATAGAACAAAGGAAAGTTGTTTAAAATGACATGTCCTATCTGGATTATGAAAGTTTATTTTTGACTAGACTGTCCCGTTAAGTACAGTGAAATCATATTACTATTGTTTGGACTTATGAAGTCCAAGAAAGAGAACCAGGAATGTGGCACCCATTTTGGAATGTATAATTATTTGAGTGTACTCCCTACATTTGTTGGAAAAAAACATCTTTTAAATGGGTGAATTTGCATTTGCTTTATGTTAGATAATATCATGTGGATTTAAAAAAAAAAAACCCAGCATATAATATACTGCTGTAAACTACATGATAAGGTGAATGACAGTACAAATGTGTGATACAGGATTGTTATACAGCTGTGTGCTTGAATATGACAATATATATATAGATGTGCATATTACAGCTGTGTATTGAACAGGTGAATATCAATGCAAATGTGTTACACAGTGCTATGCTTGCACAAGTGAAGGTGATTTTAAAGTGCCATAAAACATGTTGAGATCTGTGCATATCTTAAAAGGGCTAATTAAGAAAAAATAGTTTTCATAAAAAAATTGTTTAAAAATTGCTGGCAAGTATTTTAAAATATTTTGAAAAATAAGCAAAATGACTTACATAGCCATCCTGTCTGGAGTAGTCTGATCCCCCTTTTCAGTGTTTAGCATATGGCTATGTAAGTAATTTTTCTTATTTTTGAAAATTAGCAACGTAACTCCATGGAAGCCTTAAAGGGACACTAAACCCAATTTTTTTTCTTTCATGATTCAGATAGAGCATGCAATTTTAAGAAACTTTCTAATTTACTCCTAGTATCAATTTTTCTTCATTCTCTTGCTATCTTTATTTATAAAGCAGGAATGTGATGCATAGGAGCCGGCACATTTTTGGTTGAGAACCTGGGTTATGCTTGCTTATTGGTAGGTAAATGTAAGCCTCCAATAAGCAAGCGCTATCCGTGGTGCTGAACCGAAAATGGGCTGGCTGCTAAGTTTTACATTTCTGCTTTTAAAAGCAAGAGACCAAAGAAAAATTGATAATAGGAGTAAATTAGAAAGGTGCTTAAAATTTCATGCTCTTTCTGAATCATGAAAGAAAAAAATTGGGTTCAGTGTCCTTTTAACAAACACATACATTTAAGCAGCAACTCAAATAGTTAAAGGGACCGTATACTATAAAATTATATAAAATTTCCAATTACTTCTTTTACTAGCTACAGAGTATAAAATGTATGAGATTTGCTTTTTTAAGGTTTACTTGTATAATTGAAATAGCTGATTTTGTGTTTTGAAGTCACAACATAATAAAATGGGTTGAGCTTGTAGGTATAATCAGATCTCATTACTTTATCACATTGTGTACATATACCTGCTTCTTTATTTGATATTTTTTCATAAACCAATCACCAATACTTGGAGAGAACAATGGAAAATTAACATTTTATTACCTTATCTCTTCTAGGACCCACAGGGAGCGTAATTTATTCTACTGTCTGTGTTAAAGGGACAGTCAACACCAGAATTTTTGTTGTTTAAAAAGATAGATAATCCCTTTATTACCCATTCCCCAGTTTTGCATAACCAACACTGTTATATTAATACACTTTTTACTGCTGTGACTATCTTGTATCTAAGCATCTTCTGACCGCCCCTAATCACATGACTTTTAGTTATTATCTATTGACTTGCAGTTTAGCCAATTAGTGCAGTGTCTGCCACAACTCACGGGCGTGATCACAATGCTATCTATATGGTTTACCTGAACTACTCTCCCCTGCTGTGAAAAGCAAATACAAAAGCATGTGATTAGAGGCGGCCTTCAAGGGCTTAGAAATTATCATATGAGCCTTTCTAGGTTTGCTCTCAACTAGAATACCAAGAGAACAAAGCAAAATTGTTGATAAAAGTAAATTGGAAAGTTGTTTAAAATTACATGCCCTATTTGAAAAATAAAAGTTTTTTTTGGGCCTTGACTGTCCCTTTAACACAGCTTGGCCTTGAGGCTAAAATATTTAAAGGGATAGTCAAGTAAAAAAAAAATACTTTCATGTTTCAAATAGGGCATGTAATTTTAAACAACTTTCCAATTTATTTTTATCACCAATTTTGCTTTGTTCTCTTGGTATTCTTAGTTGAAAGCTAAATCTAGGAGGTTCATATGATAATTTCTTAGCCCTTGAAGACCGCCTTTGGCTCTTATCACATGCTTTTTTATTTGCTTTTCACAACAGGGGAGAGCTAGTTCATGTAAACCTTATAGATAACATTGTGATCACGCCCGTGGACTGTGACAGACACTCCACTAATTCGCTAAAATGAAAGTCAATAGATAATAAAATGTCATGTGATCAGGGGGCTGTCAGAAGATGCTTAAATACAAGTTAATCACAGATGTAAAAAAGTATATTAATATAATAGTGTTGGTTATGCAAAACTGGGGAATGGGTAATAAAGGGATTATCTATCTTTTAAAACAACAAGAATTCTGGTGTTGACTGTCCTTTAAAAGATGGGGTTGGGGATACCACAGGCTAAATAAAATATTTCAAATGCAATAATAAGGGTAAAGGAAATACTTGTAAACAATTTAATACACCCCCAGCAGGTAAATTGGATCATTGGGAACAAATTAAAGGGAGTAACATTTTTGAGTAAACTGTCCCTTTAAACCTTGCTGCCCACTTAATTATAAAATTAATATTCCTCCCCTGCAATTGTGTCAAACCAATCACAAACAGCATAGCTTTTCACCTGCAGCCTTAAAACACCTGACAATGCCCACCCTATCAGTAACATCAGTATTATATATACCCATGTGTCAATTTATATTGGATGTGAGATACATTGATTTACATCTCATAAGTGATATTACTATATGTACCCTTCATAACACAACTATGTGCATGTGAGTTATAGTACAAGAATATGTAATAAACATGATAATTTTACCTGTTTTTTATTGCTATTTCAACACAGGTCATATTATATGTTTTAACAATATTAGTGTAATAAAACAAAGAACCCTTAGCCCAGAGGGAACAATACACTCTAAGGAGAGGGAAACAGAACAAATACAAGTTATGAGAATAATCAATTTGTCAACAGTAGAACTTAGTGAAGAGGAAACTTACGGCTAGATTTAGAGTTCTGCGGCCAAAGGGGGTGCGTTAGCTACGCTGGCTTTTTTTCTCTCCCGTACCTTTTAAATACCGCTGGTATTTAGAGTTCACAGAAGGGCTGCGTTAGGCTCCAAAAAGGGAGCGTAGAGCATATTTACCGCCACTGCAACTCTAAATTCCAGCGGTGCTTACGGACGCGGCCAGCTTCAAAAACGTGCTCGTGCATGATTCCCCCATAGGAAACAATGGGGCTGTTTGAGCTGAAAAAAAAACTAACACCTGCAAAAAAGCAGCGTTCAGCTCCTAACGCAGCTACATTGTTTCCTATGGGGAACACTTCCTATGTCTGCACCTAACACCCTAACATGTACCCCGAGTCTAAACACCCCTAACCTTACACTTATTAACCCCTAATCTGCCGCCCCCCGCTATCGCTGACCCCTGCATATTATTATTAACCCCTAATCTGCCGCTCCGTACACCGCCGCAACCTACATTATCCCTATGTACCCCTAATCTGCTGCCCCTAACACCGCCGACCCCTATATTATATTTATTAACCCCTAATCTGCCGCCCACAACGTCGCCTCCACCTACCTACACTTATTAACCCCTAATCTGCCGACCGGATCTCGCTGCTACTATAATAAATGTATTAACCCCTAATCCGCCTCACTCCCGCCTCAATAACCCTATAATAAATAGTATTAACCCCTAATCTGCACTCCCTAACATCGCCGACACCTAACTTCAAGTATTAACCCCTAATCTGCCGACCGGAGCTCACTGCTACTCTAATACATTTTTTAACCCCTAAAGCTAATTCTAACCCTAACACCCCCCTAAATTAAATATAATTTTATTCTAACGAAATAAATTAACTCTTATTAAATAAATTATTCCTATTTAAATCTAAATACTTACCTGTAAAATAAACCCTAATATAGCTACAATATAAATTATAATTATATTGTAGCTATTTTAGGATTAATATTTATTTTACAGGCAACTTTGTATTTATTTTAACCAGGTACAATAGCTATTAAATAGTTAAGAACTATTTAATAGTTACCTAGTTAAAATAATTACAAATTACCTGTAAAATAAATCCTAACCTAAGTTACAATTAAACCTAACACTACACTATCAATAAATTAATTAAATACAATACCTACAAATAAATACATTTAAATAAACTAACTAAAGTACAAAAAATAAAAAAGAACTAAGTTACAAAAAATAAAAAAATATTTACAAACATTAGAAAAATATTACAACAATTTTAAGCTAATTACACCTACTCTAAGCCGCCTAATAAAATAACATAGACCCCCAAAATAAAAAAAATGCCCTACCCTATTCTAAATTTAAAAAGTTCAAAGCTCTTTTACCTTACCAGCCCTGAAAAGGGCCATTTGCGGGGCATGCCCCAAATAATTCAGCTCTTTTGCCTGTAAAAAAAAAGATACAATACCCCCCCCCAACATTACAACCCACCACCCACATACCCCTAATCTAACCCCAAAGCCCCCTTAAATAAACCTAACACTAAGCCCCTGAAGATCTTCCTACCTTATCTTCACCATGCCAGGTTCACCGATCCGTCCACCGAAGTCCTTGATCCAAGCCTCCGAAATCTTGATCCAAGCCCAAGCGGGGGCTGAAGAGTGACTTCCATCCTCCGGCTGAAGTCTTGATCCAAGCGGGCAGAAGAGGACATCCGGACCAGCAAACATCTTCATCCAAGCCGCATCTTCTATGTTCTTCAATCCGATGACGACCGGCTGATCTTCAAGACCTCCAGCGCGGATCCATCCATCTTCACCGACGACTTCCCGACGAATGACGGTTCCTTTAAGGGACGTCATCCAAGATGGCGTCCCTCGAATTCCGATTGACTGATAGGATTCTATCCTTGGCTGATAGGATGATGGATTTCTTCAGCCGCCACTTGGATCCAGACTTCAGGCGGAGGATGGACGTCACTCTTCAGCCCCCCCTTGGGCTTGGATGAAGATTTCGAAGGGTCTTCTGGACAGATCGGGACCCGGTGTGGTGAAGACAAGGTAGGGAGATCTTCAGGGGCTTAGTGTTAGGTTTATTTAAGGGGGGTTTGGGTTAGATTAGGGGTATGTGGGTGGTGGGTTGTAATGTTGGGGGGGGTATTGTATGTTTTTTTTTTTACAGGCAAAAGAGCTGAATTCTTTGGGGCATGCCCCGCAAAGGGCCCTTTTCAGGGCTGGTAAGGTAAAAGAGCTTTTCTATTTTATTTTAGAATAGGGTAGGGCATTTTTTTATTTTGGGGGTCTTTGTTATTTTATTAGGGGGCTTAGAGTAGGTGTAATTAGTTTAAAATTGTTGTAATATTTTTCTAATGTTTGTAAATATTTTTTTATTTTTTGTAACTTAGTTCTTTTTTATTTTTTGTACTTTAGTTAGTTTATTTAAATGTATTTATTTGTAGGTGTCACACCCGTATGCGAATCTGAGGAATACAAAATTAATTTCAGTATCAATGGTAAGACCTCAATTGCCGAGACAAAATAAAATCTAAATTAATGTAGCAGAAAGTTACTGAAGAATACAATGAGAGGTTGTATCTTCATTTGTAACACCAAGCTGTGATTTCTATATTGGTGGTGTAAATAGGATTACCCTATAGCTGCCACATGTGCAGAGAAGTGCACTGAGGGAATGCAGCAGGGAAATCGGTTTACACCCCAGAGGTCAGATAAGGCATATAGGGCAGAACAAAAATAAAATATGAAGCACAAACTTCTATGAAAAATAATCAATTGTTAGTGCAAGGAATATAAGCAGATGAGGTGTAAATGAACCTATTAAAAATAAAGTCTTATAGAAAAATATGAAGGTTGTATATTGTCCAAATATCATAAAATCTCAATAGGAGTGGAATTTAGGTGTAGGATACCACAGCAAAATAATTATGAAGTATAGGGCTTACCGGAGACCAATTCGTTTGAGAGAGCTGTGCGATACAAAGTGTGGTTAAAGAGCGCTGTGTCAGTCCGACTGTGCTGAAGTTGGCGTGTGACGTCACAGCCGCGTGGCTTGGATGAGCGTGGTTGTATCCCAGCTGACTGCCGATGCAGTGTAATCCGGAGCAGAGAAAATACAGAGCAGTAGAGATGACAAAGTGTTAGAGAGCGCTGTGGATTAATAGCAGAATGTAATTTTACCAAATGCTGAATCGTAGGAATGTGAACAGCGTTCACTTTGGCAGTTTGTGATCTGGTCGCGTGGATCCGTCTGTTGAAAACTCAGTACAGAGCAGGAGTTGGCTTGTAGTGTATCAGAGGTATAACTTCAATACTAAGCAATTTGTGAAGTGGGAGGCAACCTTAAATAGGGTGGAGAGGATAAGGTGAGCAGAAAATTAAAGGAACAGTGATTACTGACAGGTAGTATGAGAGGAATCCCTGACAGAATCCCCCATCTAATGAGCAACTCCCGGGGCTCATGGTCCAGGGCGGTCAGGGTTTCTTTGATGGAAACTGGAAACCAGACGCGGTGCTGAAATGTTGCTGGCAGGTTCCCAAGAGTCTTCCTCCTTGGAGTAGCCCTTCCAGCTGATGAGGTATTGTAGAGCTCCTCGGTACAGGCGGGAGTCGAGAATAGATCTTATTTCATACTCGACATTTGGATCAATGGTAACGGTTGGAGTAGACCGTTGATTTGAGATGCGTCTAACCTCCCTATAGGGTTTTAATAGGGAGACGTGAAATGTTGGGTGAATCTTTAATGTGTCAGGTAACTTGAGGGCGGACAGCATTTGGATTGATCACTTTCTCAACTGGATATGGTCCAATGAAAAGAGGGGAGAGTTTTCTGGATGGAGTATTCATTCTCAAGTTTTTTTTGTAGAGAGCCATACTAAGTCGCCTATTTGGTAGACTGGAGGAGTTCTTCTGTGTTTGTCATAGTAATGTTTTTGTATGTCTTTGGCCCGTTTTTATGGAGGATTCGATAGAACTGAAGTTAGAGGAGATGGAGTCAGACATTCCAAGATGCTGGGAGAGAGGGACTGAGAAGTAGGTAACAACTGGAAAGAAGGGTGAAAACCATAATTTGCAAAGAACGGGGTTTGATTGGTAGTGGAATGTAACGTATTATTATAACAGAATTCTGCATAAGGTAAAAGTTCAGACCAATGGTCTTGTTGTGTAGAACAGAATGCTCTCAAGAATTGCTCAAGCCACTGATTACATCTTTCCGTCTGTCCATTTGTTTGTGGATGATACGCAGTGGTAAGTCTTCTGTCGATGTTGAATATTTTACAGAATTGCGACCACAACTTGCTGGAGAATTGTGTGCCCCGATCGGAAAGGATAGTAGTGGGTATACCATGGTATTTGATAACATTGGAAATAAGTAAACGGATAGTCTCCATAGCAGTAGGTAGTTTGTTATATGGAATAAAATGACACATTTTTGTGAACAAATCCACAACAACAAGAATGGTGGTATTTTTTGAGGAAAGAGGCAGGTCAACAATAAAATCAAGTGCAATGTCGGACCATGGCCTCTTTGGTGTAGGTAGAGAAAGTAGCAAGCCATAGGGGGGCTGTTTTTCCTTTTTTGAAACTATACATGTACCACAAGACTGAACATGGTTTTTTATGTCAGTGGTCATGTGAGGCCACCAATAGTTTCTGTTAACTAATTCTAAAGTCTTGGTAATCCCTGGATGCCCAGCGAGTAGAGAGTCATGTACAGAGTGGAGGAGAGTAGATCTGAGAGTAGGTGGGATGTATAATTTAGAGTTATAGTAGTAGCAGCCGTCAGGTTTGATAGTAAGATCAAGCTCCGCCTTTGTTTGATCCTTTTTTTGTTCGATTTTTAGGATTGGCAGGGAGTCAGTGGTGAAACAGAGAAAATTTTGAGGTGGGATAAGAGATTGGTGAAGGGATGGTGAAGGTTTGTCCACTGGCATACGTGAGAGGGCATCCGCCTTCTGATTTTTTCCAGATGGACGAAAAGTAATTAGGTAATTAAACCTTGATAGGAATAGATTCCAGCGGACTTGTCTAGCAGATAAGGTCCTAGTAGACTTTAGGTACTGTAAGTTCCTATGGTCGGTATAGATTAGAATAGGAATAGGAGTCCCTTCCAACAGGTGTCGCCAATGTTCCAAAGATAGCTTTATAGCGAGTAACTCTTTATCCCCGATGGGATAATTTTGTTCAGCCAAATTCAGGGTTCGTGAGTAGTAGGCGACAGGGTGTAGGGGTTTTTTCAAATCTTCCCTCTGAGACAAGATTGCGCCTACTGCATAGTTGGATGCATCGACTTCCAGAACGAATTGGTATTTTGGGTCAGGGAACCGGAGGATGGGAGCAGTGGTAAATTTTCCTTGAGGAAATCAAATGCTTTTTGAGCATCAGAGGACCATTTGAAAGTTCTATTGGATTTTGTTAATGAAGTAAGTGGAACTGTGAGCTTGGAGAAATTTTTTATAAACTTTCGATAAAAGTTCGCAAATCCCATAAAACTTTGTACCTGTTTTTTGGTTTTAGGGATGGGCCACTGTAGAATTGTATTGATTTTGTTGTCCTCCATACGAATGCCTGCTGGGGAAATTTCGTAACCTAGAAATGAAATAGACTGCGAATTGAATATACATTTTTCAGCCTTTGCGTATAGATGGTTACTTCTAAGTCTGGAGAGAACTTGTTTAACATGAGTGATGTGTTCAGGTAAGGACTTGGAGTATACTAGTATATCATCCAGGTAGATGACAATGTAAACATCCAGGATATCTCTGAACACGTCGTTGATAAGATGTTGAAAAGTAGCAGGGGCATTACATAACCCAAATGGCATGACGACGTATTCGAACAATCCGTAACGAGTTCGAAACGCCGTCAACCATTCATCCCCAGATCTTATTCGGATTAGGTTGTAAGCCCCCTTAGGTCTAATTTAGTGAAGTATTTGGCCCCTTCAAGTCTCTCTATGAGCTCCGGAATCAACGGTAAAGGGGTACCTATTTTTTATGGTAATCTGATTCAATTTTCTATAGTCGATTATGGGTCTTAGTGAACCGTCTTTATTTTCACGAAAAATATCCCCGCACCTGCGGGAGAAGTAGAGGGGCGAATGAAGCCCTTTTTTAGATTTTCATGGATATAAGTTTTTAGATGCAGAAGTTCGGGGTTCGACAGAGGGAATATATGCCCACAGGGTATTTCAGATCCTGGAATGATATCAATGGGACAATCGTATTTTCGATGAGGGGGTAGGTTTTCACTTTCTGTCTTACTAAAAACATCAATGTACTCTTTGTATACATCAGGTACAAGATTTTCAGGTGAGACTTCGGTTGTCTGTAGGACAGTGACCGGAAAACAATTGTTAATACAGTGAGGAGAAGAGAAGGTCAGTGAGTTGTTAGACCAGTTTATAGTTGGATTGTGAGTTTTAAGCCATTGAATACCCAGAACCACAGGGGAGACAGGTGAACAGATTACATCAAAAGTAATAAACTCTCTATGGTGGTCAGTGGTACTCACCAGGAGGGGGTACGGTTTCATAGACCACAGGACCAGTGGTGATTTCTCTACCATCTATCCCCCTAAGAAAAACAGGAGACTTTTTCTGAGTTAGTGGTATTTTATTTACAGTGACATATTCCTTATCTATGTATGAGGCAGTGGCTCTGGAATCAACTATCGCGGATGCGCTGGCCCGCTGTTGTTCCCACTGTAAGAGAAGAGACAGTGTTAAATAAGAATGAGTTTGTACCTGGGTAGTACAACAAAAAGGCTGGTATGAAATCTTACCCTTATTCTGTCTGAGAAGGGATGGACAATCTTTTACTGTGTGATCGTCAGAGGCACAGTATAGACAAAGATTTAGGTTGCGTCGTCTGAGCTTTTCTTGGGGAGAGAGAGGGACCTTTTACGAATCCTATGTCCATAGGTTCGGGCAAGCTTCTAGTAGAGGAAGTAGTATGTGAGGTAGTGACTTGTTTTTTTGTAAGAGAAATCATGTGAAGACCTCTCTTGCTGCCTTTCTCTGAGGCGTCTGTCTATGGTGATGGACAGGGTCATCAAATCTTCGAGTGTAGGGGGTAGATCTATTCGTGAAAGTTCATCTTTAATAGCGTCAGACAGACCCAATCTAAACTGGTTCCGCAATGATAAGTTGTTCCACTGTGAATCTTTGCCCATTTCTTGAATTCGGTGATGTAGTCTTCTACAACCCTCTTTTTTTGTTTCAACCCTCTCATGGCTGTTTCTGCCGTAATCTGTTTGTATGGGTCTTCATACAACTGACCCATAGCTGTGAAGAAATTCTCTAATGAGTTTAAGATTTCTTCGTTCTTCTCAAAAAATGTGTTCGCCCAAGTACGGGGTTCACCTCTTAAGTATGATATCGTAGTAAGAACCCTCACCCTATCAGTAGGATAGGTATGGGGTTTTAATGCAAACATGAGCAAGCATGCGTTTTTGAATTCTCTATACTGGGATCTATCCCCATGGAATTTCTCTGGGGGACTAACTTGAGGCTCAGTGCCAGGAATTCTTTTGTCAACCACATCCCTAATATAAGCTTTTATAGTCTCATTCTCTGTTTTGAGGGAATTGAGACCATCAGTTAATAGATCAACCCTTTGTTGAAGGGCAATTATGTGTGGGTTAGTCTCAGCTGGGTCCATATTACTTTAGGGCTTAGTATTCTGTCACACCCGTATGCGAATCTGAGGAATACAAAATTAATTTCAGTATCAATGGTAAGACCTCAATTGCCGAGACAAAATAAAATCTAAATTAATGTAGCAGAAAGTTACTGAAGAATACAATGAGAGGTTGTATCTTCATTTGTAACACCAAGCTGTGATTTCTATATTGGTGGTGTAAATAGGATTACCCTATAGCTGCCACATGTGCAGAGAAGTGCACTGAGGGAATGCAGCAGGGAAATCGGTTTACACCCCAGAGGTCAGATAAGGCATATAGGCAGAACAAAAATAAAATATGAAGCACAAACTTCTATGAAAAATAATCAATTGTTAGTGCAAGGAATATAAGCAGATGAGGTGTAAATGAACCTATTAAAAATAAAGTCTTATAGAAAAATATGAAGGTTGTATATTGTCCAAATATCATAAAATCTCAATAGGAGTGGAATTTAGGTGTAGGATACCACAGCAAAATAATTATGAAGTATAGGGCTTACCGGAGACCAATTCGTTGAGAGAGCTGTGCGATACAAAGTGTGGTTAAAGAGCGCTGTGTCAGTCCGACTGTGCTGAAGTTGGCGTGTGACGTCACAGGCCGCGTGGCTTGGATGAGCGTGGTTGTATCCCAGCTGACTGCCGATGCAGTGTTATCCGGAGCAGAGAAAATACAGAGCAGTAGAGATGACAAAGTGTTAGAGAGCGCTGTGGATTAATAGCAGAATGTAATTTTACCAGATGCTGAATCGTAGGAATGTGAACAGCGTTCACTTTGGCAGTTTGTGATCTGGTCGCCGTGGATCCGTCTGTTGAAAACTCAGTACAGAGCAGGAGTTGGCTTGTAGTGTATCAGAGGTATAACTTCAATACTAAGCAATTTGTGAAGTGGGAGGCAACTTTAAATAGGGTGGAGAGGATAAGGTGAGCAGAAAATTAAAGGAACAGTGATTACTGACAGGTAGTATGAGAGGAATCCCTGACAGTAGGTATTGTATTTAATTAATTTATTGATAGTGTAGTGTTAGGTTTAATTGTAGATAATTGTAGGTAGTTTATTTAATTTATTTATTGATAGTGTAGTGTTAGGTTTAATTGTAACTTAGGTTAGGTTATTTATTTTACAGGTAATTTGTAATTATTTTAACTAGGTAACTATTAAATAGTTATTAACTATTTAATAGCTATTGTACCTGGTTAAAATAATTACAAAGTTGCCTGTAAAATAAATATTAATCCTAAAATAGCTACAATATAATTATAATTTATATTGTAGCTATATTAGGGTTTATTTTACAGGTAAGTATTTAGCTTTAAATAGGAATAATTTATTTAATGGCAGCGATGTGGGGGGACCTCGGTTTAGGGGTACATAGGTAGTTTATGGGTGTTAGTGTACTTTAGAGCACAGTAGTTAAGAGCTTTATAAACCGGCGTTAGCCCAGAAAGCTCTTACTACTGACTTTTTTCTGCGGCTGGAGTTTTTGTCGTTAGATTTCTAACGCTCACCTTCAGCCAAGACCTCTAAATACCGGCGTTAGAAAGATACCATTGAAAAGATAGGATACGCAAATGGCGTAGGGGGATCTGCGGTATGGAAAAGTCGCGGCTACAAAGTGAGCGTTAGACCCTTTCCTGACTGACTCCAAATACCAGCGGGCGTACAAACCAGCGTTAGGGAGCCTCTAACTCTGGTTTTGACGGCTACCGCCCAACTCTAAATCTATTCCTAAGGTACTTGAACTTGGTCTAAATTTCGTCCCCTCAACAGACTTCAATGTTTTTGAGACTTTGATAGATGTGAACACATTTGTTTGGGCACTTACTTTGAAAACACACTTTTATAGTGAAGAAAGTGCAGGAATAGAAGTTGGGTTGGAGTCTGTGGAGAGGACAGTGGTACATGACCATTTTTTATTTAGTGATGCTGTAGATTTTATAACTCTATACCAACCAGAAGGAGAGAGTCATCACCCAGAGAGGGTTAAGAGTGCCTATCTTTTGCCCCACATATACAAGGGGGAATGTTTTGGAATCATTTCACAGAAGGGTGGAGAAAGATTTAGTTTAGCTCAAACTGGATATACAAAATCACAAACACAATCTTACACAAATGGAGCGACAAGGTCTTAAAAAACTAAGAGAAAGAGAAGGGCTCATCATAAAAAAACTCAGACAAAGGAGGTACAATAGTGGTCATGGACAAGACAGCATATGTGCAAGAAGCACTTAGACAACTGAACGACAAAGATGTTTATGATGTCTTGCATTCAAACCCCATATTACAATTTCAGACTATTCTTAAAAACCTGTTGGATGATGGTTTGGAGTCAGGGGTGATGGATTTGTTGACCCTCGAGTATATATATATATATATATATATATATATATATATTTATAGATGATCCAGTGGTTCCAATATTTCACCATCTACCGAAGGTCCACAAGTCTATCACTGACGTAAAGGGCAGACCTTTTGTGTCGGGATAGGTTCGCTTTTTGAGAATCTGTCCAATTGGATAGAATCCTTACTCCAACCCTTAGTGTGGAAACTTCCCCCAATCCTCAAAGATACTAAGCATCTTCTGAATTTAACAGATCAGATAGCATGGACAGGAGAGTATAGTTGTCTCACTGTGGATGTGGTGGGCCTGTATTTGTCTATCCCGCACGATGATGCACTTAAAAACATTATGGATTTCCTTACGGCTAGATTTAGAGTTGGGCGGTAGCCGTGAAAACCAGCGTTAGAGGCTCCTAACGCTGGTTTTAGGCTACCTCCGGTATTTGGAGTCACTCAAAATAGGGTCTAACGCTCACTTTTCAGCCACGACTTTTCCATACCGCAGATCCCCTTACGTCAATTGCGTATCCTATCTTTTCAATGGGATTTTTCTAACTCCGGTATTTAGAGTCGTGTCTGAAGTGAGCGTGTATGAAATCGAACGACAAAACTCCAGCCACAGAAAAAAGTCAGTAGTTTAAGAGCTTTCTGGGCCTAACGCCCGGTTCATAAAGCTCTTAACTACTGTACGCTAAAGTAACACTAACACCCATAAGACTACCTATGTACCTCCCTAAACCGATGTCCCCCGCCACATCGCCGCCCGCCACTCTATTAAATTTTTTAAACCCCTAATCTGCCGACCGCCCACCTACGTTATCCTTATGTACCCCTAATCTGCTGCCCCTAACACCGCCGACCCCTATATTATATTTATTAACTTCTAATCTGCCCCCCCACAACGTCGCCTCCACCTGCCTACACTTATTAACCCCTAATCTGCCGAGAGGACCTGAGCGCTACTATAATAAAGAGTTATAGTTAGTTGTAGTAGGTGGCGGCAAAACAAGTTGCTATTCCCAATGTGTCCTTACTGTAAATATGTGTGATAATATGTGGGGCTCAATATATGTTAATGTTTTGATGAGTCCTAATTTTATATTCTCTTTTGGAAAAAATGGATGTCGAAACTATTTAAGAAATAAATATGATCCTTTATTTGATTATGGGGGTACATTTACCCAATAGTAGTGATTGCTAAAAGTACAGTTAAACAAAAATTATTACAATTCCTTCAAAGTTTAAAAAATGACACCGGTGTCTCTATGTATAAAAAATGTACATAATATATAAAAAATAAATTAAATTAAAATAATAATGTTGAAATCTTATATTTATACAGTTTTGGGTTTATCACCAAGTTGTAATTTCTAACAGAATGTTTGTAGATACAATTTTATAGTGGATAAAACAATAGTTTGCTGTATAGTTCATATAGGATACTTTGTTTCAAGTTCAGCTATGCAATTGAGTTTGAGATCTTATCTTAGGCAACTATATATCAAATGTAGAGGTATGTTGGTGCGATTTTTATCACACTATAATATAAGTATACAAATTAGTACCTTTGAAGTGTATCTGTTTGAGTATCACTTTTGTGAGATAATTGCGGTTAAATATACGCCACTATGCCAGTGTTTTGATTAAGTTCAAGATCAAGCTGGTGTCAGTTCTATATGAGCTGCTGGCGGTTAAATAAATGCCGCTTGGTTCCGCTTATTAGGTGGGCTTATCTGTTTGCTGCGAGAAAATTCACTTTTATATAAGTGTTTCGGTAGTTGTCGTGGACCGCTCAGTTTACCTTATCCTTTGTCGGTCAGTGACCGATCGCGCTCTTAAGGGGATCTTGAAAAAGGCTGTCCAGCC
Organism: Bombina bombina; assembly: GCF_027579735.1. Classification (NCBI taxonomy): domain Eukaryota; kingdom Metazoa; phylum Chordata; class Amphibia; order Anura; family Bombinatoridae; genus Bombina; species Bombina bombina. The sequence goes on from NC_069504.1 coordinate 814,048,770, forward strand.
AAAACATGTTGATACCCAGAGCACACCCTGCACAGGATTTGAGAAGACAAAGTGAATACCAGCTATACCCAGGTTGAAATATTCAAGTTCCCACTGAGCGGCATATATTTAACCGCAAAGATCACATTGATAACTAGAAATCCTTTTTCTACTTATCCTACAAACTTTCTACTTATCCCAACAACCACATTTCAGCACCCAGATCGGTCACTGACCGACATCTAAGAAACCTGGGAACAACAGACCGGAAAGGCACGCAAAAATTCCACATCAGGAGGTTATCCAACAACCATACCATCGTGATCGGTCACTGACCGACAGACAAGCCACAGAATAGAAAAACCGGAGATACTTAAAAACATCAGCAAACGGTTAGCACTTAACCGCAACGAAGATCCCACCAAGAAACCCTTAAGAGCGCGATCGGTCCACTGACCGACAAAGGATAAGGTAACTGAGCGGCCCACGACAACTACCGAAACACTAATATAAAAGTGAATTTTCCTCGCAGGAAACAGATAAGCCCACCTAATAAGAGGAAACCAAAGCGGCATTTATTTAACCGCCAGCAGCTCATATAGAACTGCCACCAGCTTGATCTTGAAACTTAATCAAAACACTGGCATAGCGGCGTTTTGGAATCAGCCAATCAGAATCAAGTTCAATCTGATGGGCTGATCCAATCAGCCAATCAGATTTGAGCTCGCATTCTATTGGCTGTTCCGATCAGCCAATAGAATGCAAGCTCAATCTGATTGGCTGATTGGATCAGCCAATCGGATTGAACTTGATTCTGATTGGCTGATTCATCAGCCAATCAGAATATTCCTACCTTTAATTTCCGATTGGCTGATAGAATCCTATCAGCCAATCGGAATTCGAGGGACGCCATCTTGGATGACGTCCCTTAAAGGGAACCGTCATTCTTCAGTTGGACGTCGCCGAAGAAGATGGGTCCGCGGTGGAGGTCTTCAGGATGGAGCCGGTCGTCATCGGATGAAGATAGAAGATGCCGCTTGGATCAAGATGGTTGCCGGTCCGGATCGCCTCTTCTTCCCGGATAGGATGAAGACTTTGGAGCCTCTTCTGGACCTCTTCAGCCACCGGATGATGGATCGCCAGCCCCCGCTTGGGTTGGATGAAGATTTTGGAGCCAGACGGATTGGTGATACCTGGTGAGGTGAAGACAAGGTAGGATGATCTTCAGGGGCTTAGTGTTAGTTTTATTTAAGGGGGGTTTGGGTTAGATTAGGGGTATGTGGGTGGTGGGTTGTAATGTTGGGGGGTATTGTATGTTTTTTTTTACAGGCAAAAGAGCTGAACTTCTTGGGGCATGCCCCGCAAAGGGCCCTGTTCAGGCTGGTAGGTAAAAGAGCTTTGAACTTAGTAATTTAGAATAGGGTAGGGCATTTTTTATTTTGGGGGGTCTTTGTTATTTATTAGGGGGCTTAGAGTAGGGGTAATTAGTTTAAAATTGTTGTAATATTTTTCTTATGTTTGTAAATATTTTTTTATTTTTTGTAACTTAGTTCTTTTTTATTTTTTTGTACTTAGTTAGTTTATTTTCATTGTATTATTTGTAGGAATTGTATTTTAATTTATTTATTGATAGTGTAGTGTTAGGTTTAATTGTAGGTAATTGTAGGTATTTTATTTAATTAATTTAATGATAGTATAGTGTTAGGTTTAATTGTAACTTAGGTTAGGATTTATTTTACAGGTAATTTTGTAATTATTTTAACTAGGTAACTATTAAATAGTTCTTAACTATTTAATAGCTATTGTACATGGTTAAAATAATTACAAAGTTGCCTGTAAAATAAATATTAAATCCTAATATAGCTACAATATAAATTATAATTACATTGTAGCTATTTTAGGATTAATATTTATTTTACAGGCAAGTATTTAGCTTTAAATAGGAATAATTTATTTAATAAGAGATAATTAATTTCGTTAGATGTAAATTATATTAAATTTAGGGGGGTGTTAGTGTTAGGGGTTAGACTTAGCTTTAGGGGTTAATACATTTATTAGAATAGCGGTGAGCTCCAGTCGGCAGATTAGGGGGTTAATAATTGAAGTTAGGTGTCGGCGATGTTAGGGAGGGGGCAGATTAGGGGTTAATACTATTTATTATAGGGTTAGTGATGCGGATTAGGGGTTAATAACTTTATTATAGTAGCGCTCAGGTCCGCTCGGCAGATTAGGGGTTAATAAGTGTAGGCAGGTGGAGGCGACGTTGTGGGGGGGCAGATTAGGGGTTAATAAATATAATATAGGGGTCGGCGATGTTAGGGGCAGCAGATTAGGGGTACATAGGGATAATGTAAGTAGCAGCGGTTTACGGAGCGGCAGATTAGGGGTTAATAATAATATGCAGGGGTCAGCGATAGCGGGGGGCGGCAGATTAGGGTTAATAAGTGTCAGGTTAGGGGTGTTTAGAACTGCGGGGTACATGTTAGAGTGTTAGGTGCAGACGTAGGAAGTGTTTCCCGCATAGCAAACAATGGGGGCTGCGTTAGTTGCTGAACGCGGCTTTTTTGCAGGTGTTAGGTTTTTTTTTCAGCTCAAACAGCCCCATTGTTTTCCTATGGGGGAATCGTGGCACGAGCACGTTTTTTAGGCTGGCCGCGTCCGTAAGCAACTCTGGTATCGAGAGTTGAAGCTGCGTTAAATATGCTCTACTCTCCTTTTTTGGAGCCTAACGCAGCCTTTATGTGGACTCTCAATACCAGAGTTATTTTTATGGTGCGGCCAGAAAAAAGCTGGCGTTAGCTACGCGGGTCCTTACCGACAAAACTCTAAATCTAGCCATTAGTATTTTAAATAACGGGTACTTTAAGATCATTGCACTTTAAACTAATTTAGTTCTAACTGACTGTGCCGCCAATGTCGCTAGATGTTAACACCAACAAAAAAACACTCTGCGCTAAATAGGCTGCCCTCAAAATTACAATCTCCTGTATACTGGCTACCAATATATAAATAACAGTCTCAATGTAGCCCAGTGGTTGCAGTCTGTTAGTATCAACACAATTGTTCAGATAAAGTACCTCCGTTATACACAGCCTGTCCTCCAAGGAAATAGCAGGCTGGCTCCAATGCTGTACCCTAGAGTTATTCCGTCAGATAGCTAGATCCACTGTGGCTCCAACACAAGACAGGAGCTCCGGTGTTAGCGTCCTCGCTTGCAAAGATCCTCTGAGACGCCCAGTGATGACGTCACGGCCACGCAATATGCGGCACAATCCGATGCTGCTCTTCAGATGCGGAGATCTCAAGCACTCCACCAGCAACAAGAATGACATAAAAGATAGAAACAAAAAAGCGCATCCGGATTCAAGTGAGTTTATTAACAATGACGGATATGACACACAAACAGAAATTTAGTTTCATGAGTTTTACAATGTTTATGATAAAACTTGCATTTGGTTTATAGAGATGTGCAAGGCAATGCTGACCGGACCAAATACCACAAGCCCTCCAAGTGAAGTCTGGACCCCCTCAGTCGACCGCCAATGCAGGTACTCTCAAAAAATCACCAAACAGATTGCAATATTAACCTCAACGCGTTTCCCCCGTTTACGAACGGGCTTTCTCAAGAGGACAGGTAATTGAAACCTGTGTTAGCACTTAGTAAATAGTAATGGTAGGCCAATCAAAATTAAGTTGAACAAAGTATAACACCCCTTCTAAGTGATGTCAAAACTTAACCCTTTCACATCTGTTATACAGGTGGAATAGCATTCTTAGATAAATTACATAGCTATATGCACATAAAACAGATAAAAATAGATGACATAAAGTTCATACATGATCGCAATTGCATTAATATTATTTAAAAATTTGATTTAAACAAATTTAAAAAGACTTAATAAGTGCCTTTTAAAATTAAATCTTAAAAATGGTCCCTATGCATAAAAACACTATAATAAATATTAAAATATAATATTTTCTATATTATTTTAAAATTATGTATAAAAAAGGTGCATAATATTTCAATATGCTCCAGTGAATATATAAGTAAGTAGATTATATTTGGAGCACTGATTGATGAATTTACATGTGTGCTGCCACATCAATATCAATATTCATTCCCCTAGGTGTTAGACAGTTTATCTTGTATATCCAAAGGGTTTCTAATTTCCGCAATTTCAGCAGTCTATTTCTTTCTTTGGGAGACACCCAATCTATCACCTGCATGCGTAAACTACTAGGATCACAATTGTGTTCATCCATAAAATGCCTCGGCACACTGTGTTTGGGATATTTTTCTTTAATATTATGGACATGTTCATATATTCTCCTTTCTATTTTTATTTTTGTGCGGCCTACATAATACAGGCCACACCCACACTCAAGGAGATAGACTACATATGTGGAATGACAATTACTTCTAACTTTGATATTAAACTTTTGTGTCTGATCAGAGTTCATAAATGTGGGAGAACTATTTATATGTTGACACATGACACATTTGGACCTGCCACATTTAAAAGTTCCTTTTTTACTTGTCAACCATCTGGAGTTGTTGTTACCATTTTCTGATCCTTTTTTCAGTTTACTTGGGGCCAGGATGTTTTTTAGATTTCTCCCTTTCTTGAATGTTATATCTGGGCCATTCCCTAATTGACTTCCTAGGATGGGATCAGCTTTTAAAATAGACCAATGTTTATTAAGTATCTTCCTAATTTGTTTAGCTCCCTCATATGTTGTAATGAACCTAATAGGGGTCTCTCCTTGCTCCTTATCGTGTTGTTCTCTATTATCTTTCTTCTTATTTTTTATTAGTAATTCACTTCTATTCTTGAGCAGTGCTTTCTCTTTTGCATCTGTCAATAGTTTTTTATCATAACCTTTACGAATCAATTTGTTTTCTAAAATTTTGGATTCCAACTGAAATTTAGTTTCATGAGTACAATTCCTGCGCATACGCAGGAACTGGCTGTACGGAATGTTTTGTTTCCAGCTTTTTTTATGTGCGCTGGAATAGTCTATATAACTATTTCTTTCAGTCTTTTTTCTGAAATTCGTGACTGCAATCTTGTTGGATTCATCTTTATATAAAATCAGGTCCAGGAATTCAATGGATGCATCAGAATGATTGCCAGTAAATTTTAAATTATATTCATTATTATTGATATAAGCATAGAACTCCTGGATTTCTGTTTCATTGCCCTGCCAAAGAATAATAATATCATCGATAAAACGGCTATATTGTATAATATTTTTATCAAATATGTTTTTGGCCCATATGTACTGATTCTCAAAATGATTCATATAAAGGTTCGCGTATGAGGGTGCGAAAGTCGTCCCCATCGCGGTCCCTTTGGTTTGTAAGTATATTGAATCCTCAAAATTAAAATAATTGTGAGACAATATAAATCTAATACTATCGATTAGGAAATGGGTATGTTCCGTAGGGAAATTGGATCTTATAAGTTCCGATTTTACTGCTTCAATACCCAGATCATGGGGAATACAAGTGTACAGAGCGGAAACGTCACACGTTATCCAAAACATGTTTTGTTTCCACTCAATCCCTTCAAATTTAATTATAACTTCCTGTGTGTCTTTCAAAAAAGCTTGAGTTTTACTGACTAGGGGCTGTAAATAAAAATCCACTTACTTGGATAGGTTGTCACAAAGTGAGCCAATCCCCGACACAATAGGCCTTCCCGGTGGATTGGCTACATCTTTGTGCACCTTGGGTAAATGATAAAACAATGACATGGTGGGATATGGATTTGAAACAAACCTATACTCATCACTATTTAGAATGCCATCATTCTTGGCTCTTGCCAGTAGGGTCTCTAATTCTTTACTGAAAGTAATAGTGGGGTCCGATCTCAAAACTTTATAGGTAGAAACATCATTGAGTAGATTAAATGCTTCCCCCATATAATGATCTCTTTTCTGTATTACAATTCCACCGCCTTTATCGGCGGAGCGAATTATAATATCCCTGTTATTGCTAAGGTTCTCTAAGGCCTTCCTTTCTAATACTGTCAAGTTATCATTGTGTTTATTAATAAATCTGTTGTCGTTTTTAAAAGATGTTTCTAAATCCTTGAGTACCAATTTTGTGAAAAGAGGTATTTACTCCCCTTGTGACCCTATAGGGTTAAATGCAGATTTCCCTTTAAAATTAGAGTGTTGAATATCAGGCCCTGAATCATGCAATGAGATATTAAACAAAGCCTCTAATTCTGCGTTGTTAGTATCGGTCCCCTCTTTACAACCATCATGATCGTGTGTTCCCTCTTTCTCCAACTCATGTAGAGTCCTAAGAGCTTCTATGTCTGATGCCTGAAAATATTCTATTTGTTTAGTAGGTCTATCAATTGGATTTTTAAGAAAATGCCTCTTAAGTGTGTTTCCTAATGTACTTGTGTACATCAACAAAGGTCTCAAATTTGTTGGGTTTTGATTTAGGGGCAAAATTTAACCCTTTATTGAGCAGGCGAATATCATTATTACTTAAAGGAATATCAGCTATATTAAAGATCTCCGTTCTAGCATTATCTAATTTTTCCTTCGTCTCTCTTGATGCCTGTACTCTTCTCCCAGCTCTTGTTCCACGTCTATTTCTAATGGTCTTTTTCCTGATCTTATTAGTGATTGGACGTGGTTTGGGGAGGGTGTTATATCTGGTTCTTTTAGATTTTCTCGATGGCCTAAAAAATGTTGATGACTTACTGCAGCATTAGTTTTGGGTTTAGCCCCCGTTTTATCCCAATTGCTGTTATTAGTGTGATGATTATCTAGGGGTTCAAATCTGTTCATTGTGGGAACATAGTAACGATCAGAATCTTGACCCCTGTGCTGATGGGAACCTCTGAAATTAGGATAACCATCTCGATGGTAATGGGGATTATTATTTCTCCTCCAATTGGAGGGGGGAGTCTCTATAACTAAAATTGTGACTGGGTCTATAGGATTGAGTCCTATTATATATAGGGGATTTAGTTGACATATTAGAGTCCCTAACCTGATGTGTTCTCCTATAATGTAAGTCATTGTAATGATTATAGTGTCTAAAATTATTTGCTGTCCCAGAATGGTTGTTATAGGCAGCATTACTTCTGGATCCTTCTAAATTTTGGACACCACTATTGTAATCCATATTGTAGTTATTGGAATATGTGCATGTAGTATTATTACTACTATTAATCTTACTAGGTTGTTTGGCTAATCTCACATCTTTAGCTTCTTGTTTATAACTATATACTCTATTTTCTTTGAAATCCTCCATATCCCTAACTAATTTTTTATGTTTTTTACCTTGCAATTCCAAATCTATTTTTTTAATTCTAGATTGAATGCTAGCATTCCTAGTTATCCATTTTTCTTCATTCTTATATCCTTGTATGTTCTGTATTATGTTTTTAATTTCAATTTTGTTTTTTTTCTAATCTCTGCTCCCTATATTTTACCAGAAGTTTGATTAATTTAATAGAGCACTCATGCAGTGCCTCCTCCCACTCAGTTGCATGTTCAACTTCATCCAACTGAAAGGCTGGATGTTTAAATATCCTTAACCCCTTAACGACCAAGGACGTGCAGGGTACGTCCTCAAAAAAAAGGCAGTTAATGCCTGAGGACGTACCCTGCACGTCCTCGGTGTGGAAAGCAGCTGGAAGCGATCCTGCTCGCTTCCAGCTGCTTTCCGGTTATTGCAGTGATGCCTCGATATGGAGGCATCCTGCAATAACCCTGCATGGCCATCCGATGCAGAGAGAGCCACTCTGTGGCCCTCTCTGCACCGGACATCGATGGCCGGTATCGTTGGTGGGTGGGAGCTGACTTGGGAGGCGGGTGGGCGGCCATCGATGGGCCGTGTAAGGTGGAGGGGGGGCGGGATCGGGGGCGTAGCTGACGGGGGGCGCGCACGGGCGCGCGCGGGTGCACATAGGGCGGGGGGCGGGCGCGTGCACGGGGCGGGAGCGGGTGGGAACCGCTATACTACAGAAAATAAATGTAAGTATGTGGGGGAAAAGGGCAAAATTAAAAAAAAATAAACACCAGTCAAAGGGATCTTGGAGGGGTGGGGGGTTGGTATTGGGTGGGGGGGGGAGCTACACTACAGAAAAAGGGATTTTTTCTTAAAAAAAGCACATTTTTTTCTAAACTGGGTACTGGCAGACAGCTGCCAGTACCCAAGATGGCGCCCATTAAGGCAGAGGGGGAGGGTTAGAGAGCTGTTTGGTGGGGGATCTGTGAGGTTGGGGGCTAAGGGGGGATCCTACACAGCAGCATATGTAAATATGCTAAAAAAAAACTCAAAAAAGCCCAAATATACCTTTTATTTTAGTACTGGCAGAGTTTCTGCCAGTACTTAAGATGGCGGGGACAATTGTGGGGTGGGGGAGGGAAGAGAGCTATTTGGGAGGCATCAGGGGGTCTGATGTTTCAGGTGGGAGGCTGAGCTCTACACTAAAGCTAAAATTAACCCTGCAAGTTCCCTACAAGCTACATAATTAACCCCTTCACTGCTAGCCATAATACACACTTGATGCGCAGCAGCATTTAGCGGCCTTCTAATTACCAAAAAGCATCGCCAAAGCCATATATGTCTGCTATTTCTGAACAAAGGGGATCCCAGAGAAGCATTTACAACCATTTGTGTCATAATTGCACAAGCTGTTTGTAAATAATTTCAGTGAGAAACCTAAAGTTTGTAAAAAAGTTTGTGAAAAAGGGAACGTTTTTTTTAAATTGATCGCATTTGGCGGTGAAATGGTGGCATGAAATATACCAAAATGGGCCTAGATCAATACTTTGGGTTGTCTACTACACTACACTAAAGCTAAATTTAACCCTACAAGCTCCCTACAAGCTCCCTAATTAACCCCTGCACTGCTGGGCATAATACACGTGTGGTGCGCAGCGGCATTTAGCGGCCTTCTAATTACCAAAAAGCAATGCCAAAGCCATATATGTCTGCTATTTCTGAACAAAGGGGATCCCAGAGAAGCATTTACAACCATTTGTGCCATAATTGCATAAGCTGTTTGTAAATGATTTCAGTGAGAAACCTAAAATTGTGAAAAAGTTAACGTTTTTTTTTATTTGATTGCATTTGGCGGTGAAATGGTGGCATGAAATATACCAAAATGGGCCTAGATCAATAGTTGGGGTTGTCTACTACACTACACTAAAGCTAAAATTACCCCAAAATGCTCCCTACATGCTCCCTAATTAACCCCTTCACTGCTGGGCATAATACACGTGTGGTGCGCAGTGGCATTTAGCGGCCTTCTAATTACCAAAAAGCAACGCCAAAGCCATATATGTCTGCTATTTCTGAACAAAGGGGATCGCAGAGAAGAATTTACAACCATTTATGCCATAATTGCACAAGCGGTTTGTAAATAATTTCAGTGAGAAACCAAAAGTTTGTGAAAAAATTTGTGAAAAAGTGAACGATTTTTTGTATTTGATCGCATTTGGCGGTAAAATGGTGGCATGAAATATACCAAAATGGGCCTAGATCAATACTTTGGGTTGTCTACTAAAAAAAAATATATACATGTCAATGGATATTCAGAGATTCCTGAAAGATATCAGTGTTCTAATGTAACTAGCGCTAATTTTGAAAAAAAATGGTTTTTAAATAGCAAAGTGCTATTTGTATTTATGGCCCTATAACTTACAAAAAAAGCAAAGAACATGTAAACATTGGGTATTTCTAAACTCAGGACAAAATTTAGAAACTATTTAGCATGGGTGTTTTTTGGTGGTTGTAGATGTATAACAGATTTTGGGGGTCAAAGTTAGAAAAAGTGTGTTTTTTTCGATTTTTTCCTCATATTTTATAAATTTTTTTATAGTAAATTATAAGATATGATGAAAATAATGGTATCTTTAGAAAGTCCATTTAATGGCGAGAAAAACGATATATAATATGTGTGGGTACAGTAAATGAGTAAGAGGAAAATTACAGCTAAACATAAACACTGCAAAAATGTAAAAATAGCCTTGGTCCCAAACGGACAGAAAATGGAAAAGTGCTGTGGTCATTAAGGGGTTAAACCTCTAGGCACAATGTTGTGTAATATATAATTATCTAATAGTACCAAATTTTGCCAGTCTTTCGTGTCAGATTCAAGCAAGTGTTCTAAATTTTTAAATAGGGTTTCAGGGTCACTAGAAGGTAGGTTAGCTACATTATCATCTAGATGTTAGTTTAACTGGATTAGCCAATAGATTATGGTTACGGGGTGTGTGACTTTTAAGGATTGTGATTGGATAATTATTGTTTATATTGAGCAAGGTGTAGTATGAGCGATACAGCCTGATGAAATGGCTTTATATGGCGTATATGATTTAATATTGATTTTAATAAATTATACTTTTTACTGACACCTTGCTCCTGGACTCTTTGGATATTTGGATCTTTTCCTTTTGGTCCTTCTTGGATTGGTTTGGCAGACGCTTGGAGGAAACTGCTTGCGAGTCGAGTGTGCAGCCCGTTCCAGAGGAGATTGAGTCAGCCGAGCGGCTCTGAAGCCTCGGTCTGCTGAATATTGCACTGGATGTGCAACTCATTTTGTGAGTATATAGGAGTACTCTACAGTTGTGTTATTGGCCTTAACGTTATTATCCTGTGTTGGGCGCCTCTTTCTGTTCCTATTTTTAGAATGTTTGCTGCTTCTGATCCTTATTGAAGAGAGCTGCCCCGTTCTGTGAACACTGGTCTTCCATAGAGAACGTGTAATTATAGCAGCAAACTATCACGTTTTTTTGATTAACTTTTTGATTAAACTTTTGCATCTAAGTTTTCAAGTTTTACATTTTATTAATTTGGACACTTGTTTGGACATTTTCTTAATCATACATGGACACATTGATGAATTATTTACTAAAGCAGGAATTGGATGAATTTTATTATCTCATATAGAGCCACAAATTATTCACTTATATTAATTATTTTTTCAACTATTCTATAGATTGTATTGATTTTCACGTTAGTTGGCGCACTCTTATATCACTCTGCTTGGTTTGGGTTTTTATATATACTTTGATAGGTTATAAGCGCTATATTGATGACCTATTGTTTGCTTGGTCAGGGACACGGTCGGAGAGTGAACAATTTGTCACATATTTGAATCAGAATAGGGTTGGACTGCAATTTACCTCATTTTTTGATAGATCTCAGGCAGTATATCTGGATGTCACATTAGTAGGTTATCCGATAAATAGACGAATCACAACATCTCTCTATACTAAACCAATATCAGCTAATACTCTGCTTCATGCAAAAAGTTGCCACCCGCAACATATGCATTATGGGGTGGCCAAAGGTCAACTAATCAGAGTAAAACGTAACTGCTCTGAAGAGGCTACTTTTCAAATTGAGAGCAAAGCATTACTGAACAAATTGAGGTTACGTGGTTACTTAGAGGGGCCTATCATGAGAGCATATCGAGAAGTGACCAGTATACCCAGGGAAGATTTACTTAAGCCTAAAATATCAACAAAGAAAAAGAGAATGAAAATCAACAATAAGAAAGAGAGTGAGATCACCTTTGTGACAACATCTAATAACCAATATAAAAAAATCTGCAATATAATTAGGAAGAATCTCCCTATTTTGAGAGCAGATGATCACCTTAAATGTGTAGTAGAAAAAGGATGTGGTTTTGGTTTTAGGCAATATCATTTTCCCGAGTGCCCTGAGAAAACCAAAGAAAGAGAGTAGTTGGTTAAAATGTAAGGGACATTACAGATGTGGTACCCGCAGCTGCACAGCATGTGACTTTTTCATATATCAGTAAGGTGTTCCAGTCCCTGAGTACTCAGAAAGTGTACATCTATAGTTTCTGTACTAATTGCAGGTCCGATTATGCGTTATATATGATATTGTAAACAATCTGTCAGAAACAGTATATAGGGTGCACTTGTCGAGAGACAAGGGTCAGGATAAGGGAACACCTTAACAATATAGAGAAAGGTAGAACTACCACTTGAGCAGCTAAACACTTCATATATGAACATCAGGGAGACACTAGGACACTCAACTGGATGATTATTGATCTACTGAGAAGAAATCCAAGGGGGGGCAATAGAATTCAAGATCTATTCAAAAAGGAAGCTTACTGGATCTTCACGCTAAAAACATGTAGACCCCATAGCATGAACATAAATGGAGACATTATTCATTTTTGGCAATAGAGAATTATCTATGCTATGAGTAATGTTCCTTTAGACTGATTGTAAATATTCAAATGTATTAGATAAGATTGCTAAGTTATTCCTTTGGTTAATCTAGTATGTATATTTGAAACATATTGCCAACTATGCATATTTAAATATGTCAAGATGAATCAGATAGCTGAATATATACACATATATTGTAAATATCTTTGCAGTGGATTGCTAAATGCACACATATCTGTATAGACTCACTACATTTGACTTATTTGTTACAGGTTAAAGGATGTTCACATATGTATTTGTATAGATATACCCCATCTTTTTAGATGTAGGTCAAGTCTAAATTGTAATATACATATAAAGGTTAATACTGTCTGGGAAGAGATACCTAAGGCTTGAGACCTGGATAAATGTTCACCTACATGTGATGCACATACTGCTTTGAAAATGAGACATGTATATAAATAACTTTTTCTAAACGAATGCATCATAGTTTAATAATTCATGTACATAGGGGTGAATATTAGTAGATAACATGCATATGTACATTTTCATTATAACAATATGAATGTAAATGTTTTTTGCTGGAAGTTTTGCTATCTCTTTAAATCCAAGCGATCAGGTTGTTGTAGCAGCTATTGGGGCAACCAATGAGAATCTGAGGGAGCGTATTTAAGCTCCACAGGTGATATTAGAAAATTGAGTCTATGATTAAGGCTGTCAGCAGCCGAAACGCGTCAGACGGACCTGACATGTCTGCATTTTTTATCTTTCTCCACATGTGTGCCGATTTTTAACTTATATGGAATAAAGAATATCAGTATTTTTAGCAGTGCTGCTTGTTTCTGCTAGTTTGCAGATTCTGATGTTTCTGCTAGTGTGCTGGCCACAGATAATAGGCTGGAGGCAGTGTCCTGCTCGTGTGTAAAGTGCTAAACCAATACATCCAAAAGTTGATTTTGTTCTCTCCATATTGTCCATCTGCATATCAGACAGAATTTGCATAATCTGTGACTGTTTTGAACACTTGCACTTAACGATGCTGTGATGTCCCTCTGCAGCTATATGCTATGTCTGTGTAACCTCTCTTGGTCTCTGAAGAACATCTATTGGCCTCTTTGTAAGCTCTCAGTGCTTCTGATGAGCCTCCTCTGGTGTGTAATGTATTCCTCACCCAGGGGAGAATACAATGCATCCACAGACTGTTGACCAACAGGGATGGCAGTTGTTTGATGGCCACAATGTTGGAGAAGAGGTGATACTGGTGTATGTTCTTCTGGTGCTTGAGGTGGAGGTGTAGCTGTATCTTCTGGTGCTTGAGGGGCAGGTGCAGCTGTAGCTTGTGCTGCTTGAGGGGCAGGTGCAGCTGTAGTTTCTGCTGCTTGAGGGGCAGGTGCAGCTGTAGCTTTTGCTGCTTGAGGGGCAGGTGTAGCTGTAGCTTCTGCTGCTTGACCACTCATCCTCTACAATAGGCACATCCTGTGACATAGTCTGTGTGTAATATCCATGACTGACATGAGACTGTGATTGTGTTGTGGGGGGTGAAACTACATGGACCCTTTGTGCCTGTCTTGGCTCCCCCTCAAAACCAAAGGTAAGATATTCCTCTGGCCAGGAATGTTGCCAGGGGTCATATGGCAATGTCGGTGGCATCACTCCCGGGTCCTCAACTGAAGCCATCCAACCATGCTCATGCTTGGGAGCACACTGTTCGTGCGGTTGCCTGAAGACTGGTGATGGTGGTTGTGGTGGCGGCATGGTTGTTTGTATCCTTGTGACAGGAGGTTCTGTGGAGGAGTTAAAGGATGAGAGGTATTAGTACAGTCAGATATATGTCCATGTGGGCATACAATGTACATCGATACATGCTTGGGTCTATACTGATTCACATGTCAAACTCTATAACACGAATGAGGAAAAAGGAATGCTGAGACTTGAAGTAGATGAAATGAAGTTTTATTCAGGAGCAGGCTTATCATCAGACACTTGGTAAGCTCCTAACTTACGCGTTTCGCGCGTGCACATGCATGTGCACATTGTGAGTTGGTCTGTGAAGGTTTTGAATATGAGCAGTATACAGGGATGTGTTTTATACAATAGTTATGTGTACATATCAATGATGAAATAAGGTGTGTGTTATACAGCTGTGTGCTTGTACAAGTGAATATCAGTACAGGTGTGTGTTATACAGCTGTGTGCTTGTACAAGTAAATATCAGTATAGATGTGCATTATACAGCCGTGTGCTTGTACAGGAAAACATCAATACATATCAGTACAGATGTGGGTTATACAGCCGTTTGCTTGCAAAGGTAAATATCAGTACAGATGTGTGTTATACAGCTGTGTGCTTGTGCAAGTAAATATCAGTACAGATGTGTGTTATACAGCTGTGTGCTTGTGCAAGTAAATATCAGTACAGATGTGTGTTATACAGCTGTGTGCTTGTGCAAGTAAATATCAGTACAGATGTGTATTATACAGCTGTGTGCTAGTACAAGTAAATATCAGTACAGGTGTGTGCTATACAGCTGTGTGCTTGTACAAGTAAATATCAGTACAGATGTGTGTTATACAGCTGTGTGCTTGTACAAGTAAATATCAGTACAGATGTGTGTTATACAGCTGTGTGCTTGTACAAGTAAATATCAGTACAGGTGTGTTATACAGCTGTTTGCTAGTACAAATAAATATCAGTACAGGTGTGTGTTATACAGCTGTGTGCTAGTACAAATAAATATCAGTACAGGTGTGTGTGTTATACAACTGTGTGCTTGTGCAAGTAAATATCAGTAGAGATGTGTGTTATACAGCTGTGTGCTAGTACAAGTAAATATCATTACAGATGTGTGTTATACAGCTGTGTGCTAGTACAAGTAAATATCATTACAGATGTGTGTTATACAGCTGTGTGCTAGTACAAGTAAATATCATTACAGATGTGTGTTATACAGCTGTGTGCTTGTACAGGTAAATATCAGTACAGGTGTGTGTTATACAGCTGTGTGCTTGTACAGGTAAATATCAGTACAGGTGTGTGTTTTTAGAGAGCTGTGTGCTTGTAGAGGTAAATATCAGCACAGGTGTGTGTTATACAGCTGTGTGCTTGTACAGGTAAATATCAGTACAGGTGTGTGTTATACAGCTGTGTGCTTGTAGAGGTAAATATCAGTATAGATGTGTGTTATACAGCTGTGTGCTAGTACAAGTAAATTTCAGTACAGGTGTGTGTTATACAGCTGTGTGCTTGTACAAGTAAATTTCAGTACAGGTGTGTGTGTGTTATACAGCTGTGTACTTGTGCAAGTAAATATCAGTACAGATGTGTGTTATACAGCTGTGTGCTTGTGCAAGTAAATATCAGTACAGATGTGTGTTATACAGTTGTGTGCTTGTGCAAGTAAATATCAGTACAGATGTGTGTTATACAGTTGTGTGCTTGTGCAAGTAAATATAATTACAGATGTGTGCTATACAGCTGTGTGCTTGTACAAGTAAATATCTTTACAGGTGTGTGTTATACAGCTGTTTGCTAGTACAAGTAAATATCAGTACAGGTGTGTGTTATACAGCTGTGTGCTTGTGCAAGTAGATATCAGTAAAGGTATGTGTTATACAGCTGTGTGCTAGTACAAATAAATATCAGTACAGGTGTGTGTTATACAGCTGTGTGCTAGTACAAATAAATATCAGTACAGGTGTGTGTGTTATACAACTGTGTGTTTGTGCAAGTAAATACCAGTACAGATGTGTGTTATACAGCTGTGTGCTTGTAGAAGTAAATATCAGTACAGATGTGTGCTATACAGCTGTGTGCTTGTACAAGTAAATATCAGTACAGGTGAGTGTTATACAGCTGTTTGCTAGTTCAAGTAAATATCAGTACAGGTGTGTGTGTTATACAGCTGTGTGCTTGTGCAAGTAGATATCAGTAAAGGTGAGTGTTATACAGCTGTTTGCTAGTTCAAGTAAATATCAGTACAGATGTGTGTTATACAGCTGTGTGCTTGTACAAGTAAATATCAGTACAGGTGAGTGTTATACAGCTGTTTGCTAGTTCAAGTAAATATCAGTACAGATGTGTGTTATACAGCTGTGTGCTTGTGCAAGTAAATATCAGTACAGATGTGTGTCATACAGCTGTGTGCTTGTACAAGTAAATATCAGTACATATGTGTGTTTTACAGTTGTGTGCTTGTGCAAGTAAATATCAGTACAGATGTGTGTTATACAGCTGTGTGCTTGTACAAGTAAATATCAGTACAGATGTGTGTTATACAGCTGTGTGCTTTTACAGGTAAATATCAGTACAGGTGTGTGTTATACAGCTGTGTGCTTGTAGAGGTAAATCTTAGTACAGGTGTGTGTTATACAGCTGTGTGCTAGTACAAGTAAATTTCAGTACAGGTGTGTGTGTGTGTTATACAGCTGTGTGCTTGTGCAAGTAAATATCAGTACAGATGTGTGTTATACAGCTGTGTGCTTGTGCAAGTAAATATCAGTACAGATGTGTGTTATACAGTTGTGTGCTTGTGCAAGTAAATATCAGTACAGATGTGTGTTATACAGTTGTGTGCTTGTGCAAGTAAATATTAGTACAGATGTGTGTTATACAGTTGTGTGCTTGTGCAAGTAAATATAATTACAGATGTGTGCTATACAGCTGTGTGCTTGTACAAGTAAATATCTTTACAGGTGTGTGTTATACAGCTGTTTGCTAGTACAAGTAAATATTAGTACAGGTGTGTGTTATACAGCTGTGTGCTTGTGCAAGTAAATATCAGTACAGGTGTGTGTTATACAGCTGTGTGCTTGTGCAAGTAGATATCAGTACAGATGTGTATTAAACAGTTGTGTGCTTGTACAAGTAAATATCATTACAGGTGTGTGTTATACAGCTGTGTGCTTGTGCAAGTAGATATCAGTAAAGGTGTGTGTTATACAGCTGTGTGTTTGTACAAGTAAATATCAGTACAGATGTGTGCTATACAGCTGTGTGCTAGTACAAATAAATATCAGTACAGGTGTGTGTGTTATACAGCTGTGTGCTTGTACAAGTAAATATCAGTACAGATGTGTGTTATACAGCTGTGTGCTATTACAAATAAATATCAGTACAGGTGTGTGTTATACAGCTGTGTGCTAGTACAAATAAATATCAGTACAGGTGTGTGTGTTATACAGCTGTGTGCTTGTACAAGTAAATATCAGTACAGATGTGTGCTATACAGCTGTGTGCTAGTACAAATAAATATCAGTACAGGTGTGTGTGTTATACAGCTGTGTGCTTGTACAAGTAAATATCAGTACAGATGTGTGTTATACAGCTGTGTGCTAGTACAAGTAAATACCAGTACAGATGTGTGTTATACAGCTGTGTGCTAGTACAAGTAAATATCAGTACAGATGTGTGTTATACAGCTGTGTGCTTGTAGAAGTAAATATCAGTAAAGGTGTGTGTTATACAGCTGTGTGCTTGTGCAAGTAAATATCAGTACAGGTGTGTGTTATACAGCTGTGTGCTTGTACAAGTAAATATCAGTACAGGTGTGTGTTATACAGCTGTGTGCTTGTGCAGGTAAATATCAGTACAGATGTGTGTTATACAGCTGTGTGCTTGTACAAGTAAATATCAGTACAGGTGTGTGTTTACAGCTGTGTGCTTGTACAAGTAAATATCAGTACAGGTGTGTGTTATACAGCTGTGTGCTTGTAGAGGTAAATATAAGTACAGATGTGTGCTATACAGCTGTGTGCTTGTACAAGTAAATATCAGTACAGGTGTGTGTTATACAGCTGTGTGCTTGTAGAGGTAAATATAAGTACAGATGTGTGCTATACAGCTGTGTGCTTGTACAAGTAAATATCAGTACAGGTGTGTGTTATACAGCTGTGTGCTTGTAGAGGTAAATATAAGTACAGATGTGTGCTATACAGCTGTTTGCTAGTACAAGTAAATATCAGTACAGATGTGTGTTATACAGCTGTGTGCTTGTACAAGTAAATATCAGTACAGGTGTGTGTTATACAGCTGTTTGCTAGTACAAGTAAATATCAGTACAGGTGTGTGTTATACAGCTGTGTGCTTGTACAAGTAAATATCAGTACAGGTGTGTGTGTGTTATACAGCTGTGTGCTTGTGCAAGTAGATATCAGTAAAGGTGTGTGTTATACAGCTGTGTGCTTGTGCAAGTAAATATCAGTACAGATGTGTGTTATACAGCTGTGTGCTTGTACAAGTAAATATCAGTACATATGTGTGTTTTACAGTTGTGTGCTTGTGCAAGTAAATATCAGTACAGATGTGTGTTATACAGTTGTGTCCTTGTGCAAGTAAATATCAGTACAGATGTGTGTTATACAGCTGTGTGCTTGTGCAAGTAAATATCAGTACAGATGTGTGTTATACAGCTGTGTGCTTGTACAAGTAAATATCTGTACAGATGTGTGTTATACAGCTGTGTGCTTGTACAAGTAAATATCAGTACAGGTGTGTGTTATACAGTTGTGTGCTTGTGCAAGTAAATATCAGTACAGGTGTGTGTTATACAGCTGTGTGCTTGTGCAAGTAAATGTCAGTACAGATGTGTGTTATACAGCTGTGTGCTTGTGCAAGTAAATATCAGTACAGATGTGTGTTATACAGCTGTGTGCTTGTGCAAGTAAATATCAGTACAGATGTGTGTTATACAGCTGTGTGCTTGTGCAAGTAAATATAAGTACAGATGTATGCTATACAGCTGTGTGCTTGTACAAGTAAATATCAGTACAGATGTGTGTTATACAGCTGTGTGCTTGTGCAAGTAAATATCAGTACAGATGTGTGTTATACAGCTGTGTGCTTGTACAGGTAAATATCAGTACAGGTGTGTGTTATACAGCTGTGTGCTTGTAGAGGTAAATATCAGTATAGGTGTGTGTTATACAGCTGTGTGCTTGTGCAAGTAAATATCAGTACAGGTGTGTGTTATACAGCCGTTTGCTTGTACAGGTAAATATCAGTATAGGTGTGTGTTATACAGCTGTGTGCTTGTGCAAGTAAATATCAGTACAGATGTGTGTTATACAGCTGTGTGCTTGTGCAAGTAAATATCAGTACAGGTGTTTGTTATACAGCTGTTTGCTTGTACAGGTAAATATCAGTACAGATGTTTGTTATACAGCTGTGTGCTTGTACAAGTAAATATCAGTACAGATGTGTGTTATACAGCTGTGTGCTTGTACAAATAAATATCAGTACAGATGTGTGTTATACAGCTGTGTGCTTGTACAAGTAAATATCAGTACAGGTGTATGTTATACAGTCATGTGCTTTTACAAGTAAATATCAGTACAGGTGTGTGTTATACAGCTCCATGCTTGTACAAGTAAATATCAGTACAGATGTGAGTTACACAGCTGTGTACTTGTACAAGTAAATATCAGTACAGATGTGTGTTATAAAGCTGTGTGCTTGTACAAATAAATATCAGTACAGATGTGTGTTATACAGCTGTGTGCTTGTACAAGTAAATATCAGTACAGGTGTGTGTTATACAGCTGTGTGCTTGTACAAGTAAATATCAGTACAGATGTGTGTTATACAGCTGTGTGCTTGTACAAGTAAATATCAGTACAGGTGTGTGTTATACAGCTGTGTGCTTGTACAAGTAAATATCAGTACAGGTGTGTGTTATACAGCTGTGTGCTTGTACAAGTAAATATCAGTACAGGTGTGTGTTATACAGCTGTGTGCTTGTACAAGTAAATATCAGTACAGGTGTGTGTTATACAGCTGTGTGTTTGTAGAGGTAAATATCAGTATATGTGTGTGTTATACAGCTGTGTGCTTGTACAAGTAAATATCAGTACAGGTGTGTGTTATACAGCTGTGTGCTTGTACAAGTAAATATCAGTACAGGTGTGTGTTATACAGCTGTGTGCTTGTACAAGTAAATATCAGTACAGGTGTGTGTTATACAGCTGTGTGCTTGTGCAAGTAAATATCAGTACAGGTGTGTGTTATACAGCTGTGTGCTTGTACAAGTAAATATCAGTACAGGTGTGTGTTATACAGCTGTGTGCTTGTGCAGGTAAATATCAGTACAGATGTGTGTTATACAGCTGTGTGCTTGTACAAGTAAATATCAGTACAGGTGTGTGTTATACAGCTGTGTGCTTGTGCAGGTAAATATCAGTACAGATGTGTGTTATACAGCTGTGTGCTTGTACAAGTAAATATCAGTACAGGTGTGTGTTTACAGCTGTGTGCTTGTACAAGTAAATATCAGTACAGGTGTGTGTTATACAGCTGTGTGCTTGTAGAGGTAAATATAAGTACAGATGTGTGCTATACAGCTGTGTGCTTGTACAAGTAAATATCAGTACAGGTGTGTGTTATACAGCTGTGTGCTTGTAGAGGTAAATATAAGTACAGATGTGTGCTATACAGCTGTGTGCTTGTACAAGTAAATATCAGTACAGGTGTGTGTTATACAGCTGTGTGCTTGTAGAGGTAAATATAAGTACAGATGTGTGCTATACAGCTGTTTGCTAGTACAAGTAAATATCAGTACAGGTGTGTGTTATACAGCTGTGTGCTTGTACAAGTAAATATCAGTACAGGTGTGTGTTATACAGCTGTTTGCTAGTACAAGTAAATATCAGTACAGGTGTGTGTTATACAGCTGTGTGCTTGTACAAGTAAATATCAGTACAGGTGTGTGTGTGTTATACAGCTGTGTGCTTGTGCAAGTAGATATCAGTAAAGGTGTGTGTTATACAGCTGTGTGCTTGTGCAAGTAAATATCAGTACAGATGTGTGTTATACAGCTGTGTGCTTGTACAAGTAAATATCAGTACATATGTGTGTTTTACAGTTGTGTGCTTGTGCAAGTAAATATCAGTACAGATGTGTGTTATACAGTTGTGTCCTTGTGCAAGTAAATATCAGTACAGATGTGTGTTATACAGCTGTGTGCTTGTGCAAGTAAATATCAGTACAGATGTGTGTTATACAGCTGTGTGCTTGTACAAGTAAATATCAGTACAGATGTGTGTTATACAGCTGTGTGCTTGTACAAGTAAATATCAGTACAGGTGTGTGTTATACAGCTGTGTGCTTGTACAAGTAAATATCAGTACAGGTGTGTGTTATACAGTTGTGTGCTTGTGCAAGTAAATATCAGTACAGGTGTGTGTTATACAGCTGTGTGCTTGTGCAAGTAAATGTCAGTACAGATGTGTGTTATACAGCTGTGTGCTTGTGCAAGTAAATATCAGTACAGATGTGTGTTATACAGCTGTGTGCTTGTGCAAGTAAATATCAGTACAGATGTGTGTTATACAGCTGTGTGCTTGTGCAAGTAAATATAAGTACAGATGTATGCTATACAGCTGTGTGCTTGTACAAGTAAATATCAGTACAGATGTGTGTTATACAGCTGTGTGCTTGTAGAGGTAAATATCAGTATAGGTGTGTGTTATACAGCTGTGTGCTTGTGCAAGTAAATATCAGTACAGGTGTGTGTTATACAGCCGTTTGCTTGTACAGGTAAATATCAGTATAGGTGTGTGTTATACAGCTGTGTGCTTGTGCAAGTAAATATCAGTACAGATGTGTGTTATACAGCTGTGTGCTTGTGCAAGTAAATATCAGTACAGGTGTGTGTTATACAGCTGTTTGCTTGTACAGGTAAATATCAGTACAGATGTTTGTTATACAGCTGTGTGCTTGTACAAGTAAATATCAGTACAGATGTGTGTTATACAGCTGTGTGCTTGTACAAATAAATATCAGTACAGATGTGTGTTATACAGCTGTGTGCTTGTACAAGTAAATATCAGTACAGGTGTATGTTATACAGTCATGTGCTTTTACAAGTAAATATCAGTACAGGTGTGTGTTATACAGCTCCATGCTTGTACAAGTAAATATCAGTACAGATGTGAGTTACACAGCTGTGTACTTGTACAAGTAAATATCAGTACAGATGTGTGTTATAAAGCTGTGTGCTTGTACAAATAAATATCAGTACAGATGTGTGTTATACAGCTGTGTGCTTGTACAAGTAAATATCAGTACAGGTGTGTGTTATACAGCTGTGTGCTTGTACAAGTAAATATCAGTACAGATGTGTGTTATACAGCTGTGTGCTTGTACAAGTAAATATCAGTACAGGTGTGTGTTATACAGCTGTGTGCTTGTACAAGTAAATATCAGTACAGGTGTGTGTTATACAGCTGTGTGCTTGTACAAGTAAATATCAGTACAGGTGTGTGTTATACAGCTGTGTGCTTGTACAAGTAAATATCAGTACAGGTGTGTGTTATACAGCTGTGTGCTTGTGCAAGTAAATATCAGTACAGATGTGTGTTATACAGCTGTGTGCTTGTAGAGGTAAATATAAGTACAGATGTGTGCTATACAGCTGTGTGCTATTACAAATAAATATCAGTACAGGTGTGTGTTATACAGCTGTTTGCTAGTACAAGTAAATATCAGTACAGGTGTGTGTGTGTTATACAGCTGTGTGCTTGTGCAAGTAGATATCAGTAAAGGTGTGTGTTATACAGCTGTGTGCTTGTGCAAGTAAATATCAGTACAGATGTGTGTTATACAGCTGTGTGCTTGTACAAGTAAATATCAGTACATATGTGTGTTTTACAGTTGTGTGCTTGTGCAAGTAAATATCAGTACAGATGTGTGTTATACAGTTGTGTCCTTGTGCAAGTAAATATCAGTACAGATGTGTGTTATACAGTTGTGTGCTTGTGCAAGTAAATATCAGTACAGATGTGTGTTATACAGTTGTGTCCTTGTGCAAGTAAATATCAGTACAGATGTGTGTTATACAGCTGTGTGCTTGTGCAAGTAAATATCAGTACAGATGTGTGTTATACAGCTGTGTGCTTGTACAAGTAAATATCAGTACAGATGTGTGTTATACAGCTGTGTGCTTGTACAGGTAAATATCAGTACAGATGTGTGTTATACAGCTGTGTGCTTGTACAAGTAAATATCAGTACAGATGTGTGTTATACAGCTGTGTGCTTGTACAAGTAAATATCAGTACAGGTGTGTGTTATACAGCTGTGTGCTTGTACAGGTAAATATCAGTACAGATGTGTGTTATACAGCTGTGTGCTTGTACAAGTAAATATCAGTACAGATGTGTGTTATACAGCTGTGTGCTAGTACAAGTAAATATCAGTACAGATGTGTGTTATACAGCTGTGTGCTTGTACAAGTAAATATCAGTACAGATGTGTGTTATACAGTTGTGTGCTTGTGCAAGTAAATATCAGTACAGGTGTGTGTTATACAGCTGTGTGCTTGTGCAAGTAAATGTCAGTACAGATGTGTGTTATACAGCCGTTTGCTTGTACAGGTAAATATCAGTATAGGTGTGTGTTATACAGCCGTTTGCTTGTACAGGTAAATATCAGTATAGGTGTGTGTTATACAGCTGTGTGCTTGTGCAAGTAAATATCAGTACAGATGTGTGTTATACAGCTGTGTGCTTGTGCAAGTAAATATCAGTACAGGTGTGTGTTATACAGCTGTTTGCTTGTACAGGTAAATATCAGTACAGATGTTTGTTATACAGCTGTGTGCTTGTACAAATAAATATCAGTACAGATGTGTGTTATACAGCTGTGTGCTTGTACAAGTAAATATCAGTACAGGTGTATGTTATACAGTCATGTGCTTGTACAAGTAAATATCAGTACAGGTGTGTGTTATACAGCTCCATGCTTGTACAAGTAAATATCAGTACAGATGTGAGTTACACAGCTGTGTACTTGTACAAGTAAATATCAGTACAGATGTGTGTTATAAAGCTGTGTGCTTGTACAAATAAATATCAGTACAGATGTGTGTTATAAAGCTGTGTGCTTGTACAGGTAAATATCAGTACAGATGTGTGTTTTACAGCTGTGTGCTTGTACAAGTAAATATCAGTACAGGTGTGTGTTATACAGCTGTGTGCTTGTACAAGTAAATATCAGTACAGATGTGTGTTATACAGCTGTGTGCTTGTACAAGTAAATATCAGTACAGGTGTGTGTTATACAGCTGTGTGCTTGTACAAGTAAATATCAGTACAGGTGTGTGTTATACAGCTGTGTGCTTGTACAAGTAAATATCAGTACAGGTTTGTGTTATACAGCTGTGTGCTTGTACAAGTAAATATCAGTACAGGTGTGTGTTATACAGCTGTGTGTTTGTAGAGGTAAATATCAGTATATGTGTGTGTTATACAGCTGTGTGCTTGTACAAGTAAATATCAGTACAGGTGTGTGTTATACAGCTGTGTGCTTGTACAAGTAAATATCAGTACAGGTGTGTGTTATACAGCTGTGTGCTTGTACAAGTAAATATCAGTATAGGTGTGTGTTATACAGCTGTGTGCTTGTACAAGTAAATATCAGTACAGGTGTGTGTTATACAGCTGTGTGCTTGTAGAGGTAAATATCAGTATATGTGTGTGTTATACAGCTGTGTGCTTGTACAAGTAAATATCAGTACAGGTGTGTGTTATACAGCTGTGTGCTTGTACAAGTAAATATCAGTACAGGTGTGTGTTATACAGCTGTGTGCTTATACAAGTAAATATCAGTACAGATGTGTGTTATACAGCTGTGTGCTTATACAAGTAAATATCAGTACAGGTGTGTGTTATACAGCTGTGTGCTTGTACAAGTAAATATCAGTACAGGTGTGTGTTATACAGCTGTGTGCTTGTACAAGTAAATATCAGTACAGGTGTGTGTTATACAGCTGTGTGCTTGTACAAGTAAATATCAGTACAGGTGTGTGTTATACAGCTGTGTGTTTGTAGAGGTAAATATCAGTATATGTGTGTGTTATACAGCTGTGTGCTTGTACAAGTAAATATCAGTACAGGTGTGTGTTATACAGCTGTGTGCTTGTACAAGTAAATATCAGTACAGGTGTGTGTTATACAGCTGTGTGCTTGTACAAGTAAATATCAGTACAGGTGTGTGTTATACAGCTGTGTGCTTGTGCAAGTAAATATCAGTACAGGTGTGTGTTATACAGCTGTGTGCTTGTACAAGTAAATATCAGTACAGGTGTGTGTTATACAGCTGTGTGCTTGTGCAGGTAAATATCAGTACAGATGTGTGTTATACAGCTGTGTGCTTGTGCAGGTAAATATCAGTACAGATGTGTGTTATACAGCTGTGTGCTTGTACAAGTAAATATCAGTACAGATGTGTGTTATACAGCTGTGTGCTTGTAGAGGTAAATATAAGTACAGATGTGTGCTATACAGCTGTGTGCTATTACAAATAAATATCAGTACAGGTGTGTGTTATACAGCTGTTTGCTAGTACAAGTAAATATCAGTACAGGTGTGTGTGTGTTATACAGCTGTGTGCTTGTGCAAGTAGATATCAGTAAAGGTGTGTGTTATACAGCTGTGTGCTTGTGCAAGTAAATATCAGTACAGATGTGTGTTATACAGCTGTGTGCTTGTACAAGTAAATATCAGTACATATGTGTGTTTTACAGTTGTGTGCTTGTGCAAGTAAATATCAGTACAGATGTGTGTTATACAGTTGTGTCCTTGTGCAAGTAAATATCAGTACAGATGTGTGTTATACAGTTGTGTGCTTGTGCAAGTAAATATCAGTACAGATGTGTGTTATACAGTTGTGTCCTTGTGCAAGTAAATATCAGTACAGATGTGTGTTATACAGCTGTGTGCTTGTGCAAGTAAATATCAGTACAGATGTGTGTTATACAGCTGTGTGCTTGTACAAGTAAATATCAGTACAGATGTGTGTTATACAGCTGTGTGCTTGTACAGGTAAATATCAGTACAGATGTGTGTTATACAGCTGTGTGCTTGTACAAGTAAATATCAGTACAGATGTGTGTTATACAGCTGTGTGCTTGTACAAGTAAATATCAGTACAGGTGTGTGTTATACAGCTGTGTGCTTGTACAGGTAAATATCAGTACAGATGTGTGTTATACAGCTGTGTGCTTGTACAAGTAAATATCAGTACAGATGTGTGTTATACAGCTGTGTGCTAGTACAAGTAAATATCAGTACAGATGTGTGTTATACAGCTGTGTGCTTGTACAAGTAAATATCAGTACAGATGTGTGTTATACAGTTGTGTGCTTGTGCAAGTAAATATCAGTACAGGTGTGTGTTATACAGCTGTGTGCTTGTGCAAGTAAATGTCAGTACAGATGTGTGTTATACAGCCGTTTGCTTGTACAGGTAAATATCAGTATAGGTGTGTGTTATACAGCCGTTTGCTTGTACAGGTAAATATCAGTATAGGTGTGTGTTATACAGCTGTGTGCTTGTGCAAGTAAATATCAGTACAGATGTGTGTTATACAGCTGTGTGCTTGTGCAAGTAAATATCAGTACAGGTGTGTGTTATACAGCTGTTTGCTTGTACAGGTAAATATCAGTACAGATGTTTGTTATACAGCTGTGTGCTTGTACAAGTAAATATCAGTACAGATGTGTGTTATACAGCTGTGTGCTTGTACAAATAAATATCAGTACAGATGTGTGTTATACAGCTGTGTGCTTGTACAAGTAAATATCAGTACAGGTGTATGTTATACAGTCATGTGCTTGTACAAGTAAATATCAGTACAGGTGTGTGTTATACAGCTCCATGCTTGTACAAGTAAATATCAGTACAGATGTGAGTTACACAGCTGTGTACTTGTACAAGTAAATATCAGTACAGATGTGTGTTATAAAGCTGTGTGCTTGTACAAATAAATATCAGTACAGATGTGTGTTATAAAGCTGTGTGCTTGTACAGGTAAATATCAGTACAGATGTGTGTTTTACAGCTGTGTGCTTGTACAAGTAAATATCAGTACAGGTGTGTGTTATACAGCTGTGTGCTTGTACAAGTAAATATCAGTACAGATGTGTGTTATACAGCTGTGTGCTTGTACAAGTAAATATCAGTACAGGTGTGTGTTATACAGCTGTGTGCTTGTACAAGTAAATATCAGTACAGGTGTGTGTTATACAGCTGTGTGCTTGTACAAGTAAATATCAGTACAGGTTTGTGTTATACAGCTGTGTGCTTGTACAAGTAAATATCAGTACAGGTGTGTGTTATACAGCTGTGTGTTTGTAGAGGTAAATATCAGTATATGTGTGTGTTATACAGCTGTGTGCTTGTACAAGTAAATATCAGTACAGGTGTGTGTTATACAGCTGTGTGCTTGTACAAGTAAATATCAGTACAGGTGTGTGTTATACAGCTGTGTGCTTGTACAAGTAAATATCAGTATAGGTGTGTGTTATACAGCTGTGTGCTTGTACAAGTAAATATCAGTACAGGTGTGTGTTATACAGCTGTGTGCTTGTAGAGGTAAATATCAGTATATGTGTGTGTTATACAGCTGTGTGCTTGTACAAGTAAATATCAGTACAGGTGTGTGTTATACAGCTGTGTGCTTGTACAAGTAAATATCAGTACAGGTGTGTGTTATACAGCTGTGTGCTTATACAAGTAAATATCAGTACAGATGTGTGTTATACAGCTGTGTGCTTATACAAGTAAATATCAGTACAGGTGTGTGTTATACAGCTGTGTGCTTGTACAAGTAAATATCAGTACAGGTGTGTGTTATACAGCTGTGTGCTTATACAAGTAAATATCAGTACAGATGTGTGTTATACAGCTGTGTGCTTATACAAGTAAATATCAGTACAGGTGTGTGTTATACAGCTGTGTGCTTGCAACAGTGAATATCAGAAGATTTGTGTACTATACAGCTGTGTGCTTGTCAATACAGGTGTGTGTGTTATTTAACTGAATGTAGTACATGCCTCCTGTCCTGTGCCCTTCTCTGTCCTCAGTACCAGGCAGTTATAACCAGTCATGAAATGACACAATCAGTTCTTTGTGCCACCAAGGAACACAGGACAAACTCAAGGTGAAAGAGGAAGAGAATAGAGTAAATAGGGAACGCGGGGAAACAAAAAAAGAAAAGAGGGTAAGAATTAAATATTTTTAGGGCCATAAAAATTAATTGTTGTTTTGGGGTAGTTTTATAATGTCATCTAAATAGGGGCTATTTTAGGAATGATGTATATGGGAAGATACGGTGTAAATGTTCTGGCTCTAAATCAGTCGTAGACACAGACTGATGTAAAAAAGATATATAAATCAGTAGTTGAATGTAAACTAACTCGCACTATTGGAATACTGGGGTTGGGTTTATATAAGTTAAAATGATGTAGGAATATGAGTAACTGCTAAAATTAGGACCAGGGCAATATAACAGTGTTGTATTAGATTTCTGAGTATGGGCTCTTATATATATATACATATATATATATATATATATATATATATATATATATATATATATAAAATGGGACCCTATAATTGTTATGGGTATGGGTTGAAACAAGTGTAATAGTTCTGGAATTGGGGTATCAGTGTAAAAGATTTTAACCAAGCCTGGATTGTCTGTTAATATTGTATATATTATTTATGAGCAGTGTAGTAGAATCATATTGTATATAGAGGTAGCATGAAAATGCTAGCTACAGAAGGTACCATTTAAGTCTACTTAGTAAGGGTAGGCTGTAGTAGCAGTACTTGAAACAATGAGTAAAAAGCTGACCTGATTGCTGTGGGCAGATGTATACACGAGAATACTAGATGTAGTAAGGGAGCAGGGTAAGTGCATAAATAAAGTAATGCACAAGGGAAAACATGAAATGCTGGATAGAGAGGGCAGTGAAAGTGTGCTAAATAAGGGATGGCAACCAATTTGTGTGCAAGTAAGTAGCTCCGGATTCATGGAGTGGACTTGTAAGAGAGTTATGTGTAGTGCAGAGGGTTGTAATTAGGGA
Organism: Bombina bombina; assembly: GCF_027579735.1. Lineage (NCBI taxonomy): Eukaryota > Metazoa > Chordata > Amphibia > Anura > Bombinatoridae > Bombina > Bombina bombina. Next base: position 814,077,795 of record NC_069504.1, read on the forward strand.
AAAAGAGTACATCAATAGTGCACCTTTTGTAAAAATAAAAAAAAGGATTTTGGTTATAGAAGGTCAGATGAAGAGGGCTGCAAGGATAAGAATTTATTTTTTGGGTGGTGTATCTAGTGTGGGGCAAAGTAAGACTGCTGGGTTTGGTAAGTAATTTAAGTTTGCTGATCTTACAATGAGCGGTATAAAATCTCTTGCTTTAGGGAGGATGGGATTAATAATGTGGGATTGAGAGTAGTACCTTGCATATGATGGTTATTCAAAGATTCAGCTTAAAGGGATAGTGTACTGTAAGATTTTCTACCCTTTAAAATGTTCCCAGTGATTCATTTTACCTACTGGAGTGTATTAAATTGCTTTCAAACAACTCTTTTATCTTTATTTTCTCATTTAAAATATCTGGTTTTCCATGTGGAAACCATCACTTATACTGAACATATCAATATTGAAGTATTCTCTTTTGAAAAGCTATGTAAACAGAAGACACAAATATAAATCAACCTCCTGATGGGGGTTGGAGAGAGGGAGATAATGTTGTATCTGAAATAGCTGGTTATGTTCATTGACACCCCCCCCCCCCCACACACACACACACAATAAACATTTCAATACCTAACTATTGGTATTTGTGTATATAGAAAGAGATAACATAAGAAGGTTTGCTCTTCCTGCTGGCTCAGCCCCTTCAAATGGGCCAGTACTTGAGAACAACGTGTGATAGTTTCAGTTAGTAAAACCAAATATTTCAAAAATCAAAAGGAGCAATTTCCTGTATATTGTATACTATGTAGCTGGTATAACAAGTACTCAAAAACACAGTGTCCCTCTAAGAGTGCTGGGTCCAGGGATGAGTAGTGCGGGTAACGTGATTTCGGAGTGAAGGGGTAAACATAAAATCTAGGGGATCTATGGAAGTTGTAAAACTACTGGATCTAGTAAGTGCAAGTGTGACAATTCTGGTCATGGGACCAGCAGGAAAGTGTTGGATCAGGGTACTGCATCTGAGACAAATGGAGAGTATGAATTTTGGTTATGCAGGGAATGCTGCATGTTGAATCTAAGGGAGCACTGTATAACAGTGAGATCTTACAGGAATTCTGCTGTACATTTTATCTGGCCCTCAGCATCAAAGAGTTCAATACTGTCTCAGATAAATTCAAAACGATCTGCTGTGTATTTTCTTACAATTCACATCTATACGGGTCAAGTCATGGGTGTTTTTTCATGTTAAAGGAACATGAAACCGAAAAATTTTCTTTCATGATTTAGGTAGAACATACAATTTTAAACAACTTTCCAGTTTACTTCTAGGGGTAGATTTATCATACACCGTGCGAACATGATTCGCTGTCCTGCATCGCTAAATGCCGACAGCATACGCTGTCGGCATTTAACATTGCACAAGCAGTTCTGGTGAACTAGTTGTGCAATACTGCCCCCTGCAGATTCTCGGCCTGCCGCTAGCAGGGGGTGTCAATCAACCCGATCGTATTCGATCGTGCGGAATTAAGTCCGCAGCCTCAGAAGCAGTGGACTAGTTAAGGATCAGCGGTCTTAAGACTGCCGCTTCTTAACTCCTGTTTCCAGCGAGCCTGAAGGCTCGTGCATAAACAGGTGCATTAGGCACCATTCAGGGAATGTTAAATTGGCCCCCTATTATCAAAATTTGATTCATTCTCTTGATATCATTTGTTGAAGGAGCAGCAATGCACTACTGGTTTCTACCTGAACACATGGGTGAGCCAATAACAATCTGTATATATATATATATATATATATATATATATATATATATATATATATATATATATGCAGCCACCAATCAGCAGCTGGAATCTAGGTTCTTTGCTGAGCCTGAGCTTACCAATATAAACTTTTCAGCAAAGGATAACAAGAGAAGGAAGACAATTAAAAAATAGAAGTAAATTGAAAAGTTGATTACATTTGTATTCTCTATTCTATCATGAATATCTGATTATTACTGTCCCTTTAATTCAATGACAAATGCAACAGAAAACCACAACTTGTATTTCAAGCAAATGCAGATTATATTTTAAATATGAAAATCAGCTCTATACAAACAAGAGTTTGCAGTATTGCATCAAAACTGAAATGTTTGCATATTTGCTTTATATCACATGAGCGTTTATAATTTATGCAGATTTATTAGTGAAAATAATAGTTTAAATTTTAAAATATATATATGGGAAATTGTTCCCCTTTATACGGTTTTATGTAATTGTTGTTGCTGGGTCCGCTGATGAAGACCTGGTGCCATAAAGCCTATGTAGATTCCTTTTTCTTGCACAGCCAATCATGAGCTGGCATTAGCTGTAAATCTCCCCAGTCAGACGAGACCAGGGAGATTGAAATTTTAAGCAACTTTAGAATTTACTCCTATTATCATTTTTTCTTTGTTCTCTTGCTATCTTTATTTGAATGTAAACATAGGAGCCGGCCCATTTTTGGTTCAGCACCTGGGTAGTGCTTGCTGATTGGTGGCTACATTTAGACACCAATCAGAAAGTACTACCCATATGCTTACATAAGCTTACATTTCTGCTTTTTCAAATAAAGATAGTAAGAGAATGAAGAAAAATAATAATAGGAGTAAATTAGAAAGTTGCTTAGCATTGCATGCTCAATCTGAATTATGAAAGTTTAATTTTGACTAGACTATTCCTTTAAGTGCTATTGCATTGTCTTTTTATCATGCATTTGTTTATTATGCAAATCTACTGTATTTACGGGTCCTTTAATAGCTATTAATTTATATATGGCCCTTAAGACTTAAAAGATCTGCAGCCCTCAGGAGTTAGGAAGTTGGCCCTCACTGTTCTAGACCATAGCGTTTGTGGGTACTAACAGAGGTACATACAAAACTACATATCTAGCTCCTCATCTTCTGCTATTTTTTTTTACTTTATATTTAAAGGGACATTAAACCCAATTTTTTTCTTTCATGATTTGGAAAGAGTATGCAATTTTAAACAACTTTCTAATTTACTTCTATTATCTAATTTGCTTCATTCTCTTGATATTCTTTGCAGAAAAGCATATCTAGATAGGCTCAGTAGCTGCTGATTGGTGGCTGCACATAGATGCCTCGTGTTATTGGTTCACTTATGTGCATTGCTATTTCTTCAACAAAAGATATCTAAAAAATGAAGCAAATTAGTTAATATATGTCAATTTTAACATTGTTTAAAATTGTATTCTCTACCTGACTCATGAAAGTATATTTTTGGGTTTAGTGTCCCTTTAAAAATGTTGATTCTTACCTATTTGCTCCTCGCTTTGCCCTAGGTAGAGAGTTTAAAATGTAATTGTTTTAAAGTTCAGGGCAGACAGCAATTTTGAATGGACACAAAAGTAAAAATGAAACAGTCCTGATTTAAAGGGATATAAAACTAATTTTTTTTTTCTTTCATGATTCAGATAGATTATACATTTTTAAACAATTTTCCAATTTACTTCTGTTTTCAACTTTGCTTCATTCTCTTGGTATCTTTTATTGAAAAAGCAGCAATGCACTCCTGGGAGCTAGATGCACACATTTGTAAGCCAATGAAAATGGGCATACAAGTTCAGCCACCAATCAGCAGCTAGCTCCAAGCTCCTGAGCCTATCTAGATATGCTTTTCAGCAAAGGATACCAAGAGAATGAAGCAAATTAGATAATAGAAGTAAATTATCTAATTTGATTTGATCTTATGATATCCTTTGTTGAAAAACATACCTAGGTAGGCACTTGAGCAGCAATACACTACTGGGGCTAGCGGGTGATTGATGGCTGTAAATATATGTCATGCCAGCTGATATATTGAGCTAGCTCCCAGTAGCGCATTGCTGCTCCTTTAACAAAAGATACAGCGAGAATGAAACAAATTTGATAATGGTAGTAAATGGAAAAGTTGCTTAAAATTGTATGCTCTATGAATCATGAAAGAAAAAAGACTGTGTTACAGCAATCAATTACATGGTTAGCACCACCAGCAGCCCCTGGAACTTCCCCTGCTGGAGAGTAGTGTATGGTTCCATGTTCTGGGGTCTGGCATTGATGTGCTAGAGCTTTGAAAGTCCGGAGTAAAAGTGCAGAAACTGCAAAGACTGGATATAAGTTTTAGATCTGGAGCTGAAAAAAAAGCACCTTATCTGTGTGATAGGAAGACTTGAAGAATGTCACCCTAGTGGACAGAACAGGGCAGTGCAAGATTACTGATTTTTTTTTTAGGGGGGGGGACGTTCCTTTAATATACACCTATAAATAGCCACTAGAATAATATAATTATAGTAATGATACATACCACTGAGCTGTTATTCACATACTTAATAATATACACTATATTATCATATATTTATTTTTAAATAATTTATGTTTATTGTAAACAAATTCTCTTGTGATGTCCCTGGCAGGTAAAATCATTCTGATTGAAATTAAAGAGACATTTTAATGTAGAAATAAAGGTCCTATTTTTAAAGTAGTTATTTTATAATAAATTCCCTTCTTTTTACTGTGCTTTTATCTCCTTCAAATGGAGTGAAACAAATAGTCAAAACTGCTCTTTTGAAACAGCCCATTTCTGCTCCAGATGAGGATTGGCCGTTACCTGGAGCATACATAGGTATGTCTGTTTCTCATTTTCACACCAGCTGTATTCTCACCTGGAGAGGCACAGGAGCACAAATTTGACCATTTATCCCCTTAAACAGTAGTAAAAGAAAGTACATTATTAAAAAATAAAATACTGTACCAAAATAAATCATTTTAATTTATTTAAAGGGATATGAAACCCACATTTTTTTTTCTTTCATGATTCAGAGAGAGCATGTAATTTTAATTAACTTTCAAATTTACTTAAATTAGAATTTTTTCTTTGTTCTCTTGCTGATTGAGCAGCAATGCACTACTGGTTGCTGACTGAACCCATGAGTGAGCCAATGACAATCGGTATACATATGCAGCCACCAATCAGCAGCTAGAACCTAGGTTCTTTGCTGCTCCTGAGCTTTCCTAAACTGTTCAGCAAACGATAACAAAAGAAGGAAGCAAATTAAATAATAGAAGTCAATTGGAAAGTTGTTTAAAATTGTGTGCTCTGTGTAAATCATGAAATAAAAATTTGGGGTTTCATGTCCCTTTAAATAAAAATATTAAAAAAACATGCATAATGAATAATTATATCATTCTGTTCAACAGTATTTCTGAGTGGCAGTCATCAGGGCTCTCCAAAAGACCAGGATTTAAAGGCACATAAAAGTCAAAATTAAACTTTCATGGTTTAGGTAGAGAGCATGCTATTTTTCTGTGTTTTACTTTCTTTCCTTGGTATCCTTTATTGAAAAACATAACTTAGGTAGGCTCAGAAGCAAGAATGAACTACAGGGAGCTAGCTGGTGATTGGAGGCTATACACCTATTCCACATGCCATTGGCTCACCAGATGCATCATGTGCTCAGCTAGCTCACAGTGGAGCACTACTGCTTTGGTGCTGACTCTAACTAATTTATATGGTTAAACCCTTTGCCGAAGTTAAAAACATAGTTATATGTAAGCATCAGTGCAATAATAAAATGCTCCAACACATTACAGCATTTCCTTTTTCTTTTTTTTTTTTTGCACTTTTATGTCCCTTTAAATATATCTTTCTGGTCAGTCAGACTGGTTGATACACAAATTAGCCACCTGAGCTGAAACAGAGACATTCTGAGATCGTGGCCTTATGGGGGTTTTCTGAATTGGAAGCTGATAAACACAGGTACAGAAATTCTAGAGAGTGATCCAATAATTAAAAGGGGCACAAAAACCCTAGAAAATATGGACTTATTTGCAATTAGCATCATGTTTTTTTTAAATGTTACATTTATGTTATACACACTCATATATATATATACACATATAAAAGTATTTAAAAAAATCTGGTATGTAGGTGCATATCAGTAGGTGCTAGAGGAGGAGTAGATAAAAAAAGAAGGTATGCACTTAATATGTTCCTTACAATAATGTGAAATTAATGTTCTGTGTATATCTAATCTAATACAATGTGTTTTGTAAATATAGGTATGCTCAGCTTAAAGAAACATTAAACAATAAATACATTTTATGCACCTCCAAAAAAAAAAGGTATGCATGAAACTGCCTTTTTTATATTTTTATTTATCTCATATTTCTGTCATAGTAATATTACAGGGTCTGGCGTTATTATATTTATGCATCCACTAGGGTTGCCACTTCAGCCGTATTTTCCTGGACACTTATGAGTTATACATGCTGCAGGGCGTGCAGGTAAAAACATGAATTTCAACCCTGGAAAGCACACAAATAGTGACACTGAACAGCACAATGCATGTTCCTGCCTGCACACCCTGCAGCATGTATAACTCATAAGTGTCCAGCAAAACATGGCCGAGGTAGCAACCCTTTCACAGGTTGTACATTACTGGGCCTGTGATAGGTGATCCAGGTAGGAATGTTTGTACATAGAAACTATATCTCATAACTGTATAATGGTTTGATTTCAAGGACATTTATCACAATATTCTTTTCGGGTTTGTTATCCATATTGGCAGCTTTTCAAGTGAAGTCATTATATATTCAAATTAATACATATCATAAACAAGTTTTCAATCAGACAATTTGATATATAAACACATTTGCACATGGGATTGTGTGGCAATAAAGTATAGTATACAAATAAAGGAACTAAAACCATACATGCTTAGATTTCCATTGTGTAACTGTGATGTGATCACTTAATTAGACACGGCTGTGAGATGTATCAAGCAGTGACAATAAAAACTTTCTACAAATAAGGGACTGATCACATTACCATTTTTTTTCTATATATATATATCAGGTGTGTGGTTGCCAAATCAGTAAAGATCTCCTGAATGAAGTACAATTTGTTCCAGAGGCGTCAGATCTAAATGATCAAAATGAAATGTGAAACGTGAATTGTTTAACCCTTTTGCTGCGGATTCTATTGTGCATCATGGGCCAAATTTAGGACTAAAATAAAGAAATAACATTTTAGGGGATAATTGCTAGTTTATAAACAAACAAAAAGTGATACAAACCCAGAGTGCATAAATGTTTTATCGCTAAGCTGTTCTATAAATTACTAATCCCTCACACAATGGTCAAGAAAGTATCTTAAAGGGACATGAAACCCATTTTTTTCATTCATGATTCAGATAGAGAATACAATTTTAAAAAAGTTTCCAGTTTACTTCTATAATCAAATTTGCTTTGTTCTCTTGTTATTCTTTGTTGAAGAGATATCTAGATAAGTAGTATGCACATGTCTGGATGACTACATGACAGGAAGTAGTGCTGCCATCTAGTGTTCTTGCTAATGTATAGATTTTTTTAAAAAAACTGATGGCATATAGAAGTGCAGACAACTAAACTTATCTTCCTGCTTTTTAACAAAGGATAACAAGAAAACAAAGAAAATGTGATATTAGAAGTAAATAGGAAAGTGGTTTAAAATTGCATGTTCTATCTCAGTGTTTCCCAACCGCGGTCCTCAAGTACCCCCAACAGGCCTGTTTTTCATTATAGCTGAACCAGTGCACAGGTGAAGTAATCAGCTGATCACTACCCAACCTGCTCTCATCCATCAGCTGATTATTTCACCTGTGCTCTAGTTCAGCTATAATGAAAACCAGGACTGTTGGGGGTACTTGAGGACCGTGGTTGGGAAACACTGTTCTATCTGAATCATGAAAAAATAAAAATCTCCACTGGCTGATAAGGACACCTCCCACAGATTGTTAGTGGATAGACATTCACCACTGCAAGCTGAACGAGAAAGAGGAGTTCAGATTGCAGGTTATCAGTGAGTTGCTCCCAATTAAAGACTAATTCATTATTAAAATCTAGACAGGTGATTGTCAGTACCAGGGGTTCTGACAATAACCTAAAGATGCCTTCTTTTTCAAATAAAGATAGCAAGAGAAAGAAGAAAAATTGATAATAGGAGTAAATTTGAAAGTTGCTTTAAATTGCATGCTCTATCTAAATCACAAAAGAAAAAAATTGGGTTCAGTGTCCCTTTAAGCTATAGAGGTTGTACAGGTAAGAAAATATATATAGACCCTTGACATAAAATATTATACTGTAGCAGAAAGATGTTAATGGACAAATACATCCATTACTTTTTAAGACATAGAAAATATACATTTTATTGGTATAAAAGTATCAATCCACAATCATAAGTGCTGTTATATTACACAAAGTACAAACAACCTGTATAATATATTGCAAATACAGACACATAAACATAAACCAACATAAATAAAGGAAAAAATGAAAGAGGTCTCAGTACACCATACCACAGCACAAGGAAACATTGAAGATAAAGTTAAAGCAGGGGTGGGTAAAAAGTTTGCCCCACTGCGGTTTCTAGGAGAACACATCGCTGATACTGTAAGCCGGCAGCTACAGACACCGCCTTACCTCCCCACCTAAGTATACAGATTACCTCTTCAACCGGCCTGCCACTAAATGTGGACTCTGGTTTCTTAACCCATTATCAAAAGATTTTGTAATGTACTTTCATATACTGTAGTCAATTACATTGTATATTCCACACTCTCTATGCATAGGTACACAGGTAAGCCTATGTCCACACTTTTGTAATTATTTCTCTTGTAAGGTGTATCCAGTCCACGGATCATCCATTACTTGTGGTATATTCTCCTTCCCAACAGGAAGCTGCAAGAGGATCACCCACAGCAGAGCTGTTTATATAGCTCCTCCCCTAACTGCCCACCCCCAGTCATTCTCTTGCAGCTCTCGACAATGGAAGTAGCTAGAGAGATGTGGTGCATTAATGTAGTTTATCTTCAATCAAAAGTTTGTTATTTTCAAATGGTACCGGAGTTGTACTATTTTAGCCTCAGGCAGAAAGTTGAAGAAGAGTCTGCCTGTGGTTTTTGATGATCTTAGCAGGTTGTAACTAAGATCCATTGCTGTTCTCACACATAATTGAAGAGATGGGTAACTTCAGCTGGGGGAATAGCGTGCAGGGTCTCCTGCTCTGAGGTATGTGCAGTTTTAAATTTTTCTAGAGAAATAAATATGCTAGAAAATGCTGACAATACCGGATTTATTTAAGGTAAGCCTGATTACAGTGATTTAATAATGACTGGTATCATGCTTGCTGTAAAGGGTAATATTTTTATTATTTACTCACATTACTGAATAGATTTAACGTTTGCTTGAAGTGTATAAACGTTTTTTTTTTACTTATTGGTGATAAAACTTTATTCTGGGGCCTAGTTTTTTCCACATGGCTGTCTAGATTTTGCCTAGGGATAGTTTTTTAAGCCCCTCTCACTGTGAGTACAGGTTGGGAGGGGCCTATTTTCGTTTTTGCAGCTTGAGACATCCAACTTCCCTGAAGGAGTCCCCTGAACATTTAGGACCTCTCTAAAGGGTTTTTGTGCCTTCCAAAGTCGTTGTATGGGCAGGTAGGGCCACAGCAGAGCTGTGACAGTTTGTTGTGACTGTTTAAAAAACGTTTATATTGTTTTTTTGATCCATTTTTGAAACTAAGGGGTTAATCATCCATTTGCAAGTGGGTGCAATGCTCTTTTAGCTTATTATACACACTGTAAAAATTTCGTAAGATTTACTGCTTTTTTCACTGTTTTAGCAGTTTCTGTGATTGTTTTTTTCTCTTAAAGGCACAGTACCGTTTTTATTTTTTGCTTGTTCACAGTTATTAAAGTGTTTTCCAAGCTTGCTGGTCTTATTACTAGTCTGTTTAAACATGTCTGACATAGAGGGAACTCATTGTTCATTATGTTTAGAAGCCATTGTGTACCAAATGCACTGATTTTACTATAAATTATAAAGACCATATTCTGGTTTTAAAAAATTTATCACCAGAAGAAATTAACAGGGAGAAAGTTATGCCGGCTAACTCTCCCCACGTGTCAGATTCTATAAATCCCGCTCAGGGGACACCTAGTACTTCTAGCGCGCCCATTGCGTATACCTTGCAAGACATGGCGGCAGTTATGAATCATACCCTTACAGAGGTATTATCTAAACTGCCAGGATTGCAAGGAAAGCGAGACAGCTCTGGGAATAGAATAAATACAGAGCTCTCTGACGCTTTAGTAGCTAGGTCTGATACACCTTCACATTATACTGAAGCAGGGGAGCTTCAATCTGTGGGTGATTTTTCTGATTCAGGGAAGATACTTCACTCTGATTCTGATATGTCTACATTTAAATTTAAGCTTGAACACCTCCGCGTATTGCTCAGGGAGGTTTTAGCAACTCTTGATGACTGTGACACTATTGTAGTCCCAGAGAAATTATGTAGATTGGATAAATACTATGCAGTACCTACTTACACTGATGTTTTTCCAATCCCTAAAAGAGTTTCTGAAATTATTACTAAGAAATGGGATAGACCAGGTGTACCGTTCTCTCCCCCTCCTGTTTTTAAAAAGATGTTTCCTATAGACGCCGCTACACGGGACTTATGGCAGACGGTCCCTAAGGTGGAGGGAGCAGTTTCTACTCTAGCTAAGCGTACCACTATCCCTGTCGAGGACAGTTGTGCTTTTCTAGATCCAATGGACAAAAAATTAGAGAGTTACCTTAAAATTAAAAAAAAAAATTATTCAACAAGGGTTTATTCTCCAGCCCCTTGCATGCATTGCCCCCGTCACTGCTGCTGCGGCCTTCTGGTTTGAGTCTCTCGAAGAGGCTCTACAGGTAGAAACCCCATTGGATGATATCCTTGACAAGCTTAAAGCCCTTAAGCTAGCCAATTCATTTGTTTCTGATGCCGTTGTTCATTTAACCAAACTAACGGCTAAGAACTCAGGTTTTGCTATTCAGGCGCGTAGGGCGCTATGGCTTAAATCCTGGTCAGCTGACGTTACTTCAAAGTCTAAGCTTCTCAACATTCCCTTCAAGGGGCAGACCCTATTCGGGCCTGGGCTGAAGGAGATCATTTCTTATATTACTGGAGGAAAAGGTCATGCCCTTCCTCAGGATAGGTCCAGCAAATTAAGGACCAAACAGCCTAATTTTCGTGCCTTTCGAAATTTCAAGAGTGGTGCAGCTTCAACTTCCTCTAATACAAAACAGGAGGGAAATTTTGCCCAGTTCAAGCCGGTCTGGAGACCTAACCAGGTTTGGAACAAAGGAAAGCAGGCCAAGAAGCCTGCTGCTGCCTCTAAGACAGCATGAAAGATCAGCCCCCGATCCGGTAACGGATCTAGTAGGGGGCAGACTTTCTCTCTTCGCCCAGGCTTGGGCAAGAGATGTCCAGGATCCCTGGGCATTGGAAATTGTGTTTCAGGGATACCTTCTGGAATTCAAAGCTTCTTCCCCAAAAGGAAGATTTCACCTCTCACTGCAAACCAGATAAAGAGAGAGGCATTCTTACATTGTGTTCAAGACCTCCTAGTTATGGGAGTGATCCACCCAGTTCCAAAGGAGGAACAGGGGCAAGGCTTCTATTCAAATCTCTTTGTGGTTCCCAAGAAAGAGGGAACCTTCAGACCAATCTTAGATCTCAAGATCCTAAACAAATTTCTCAGAGTTCCATCCTTCAAGATGGAGACTATTCGAACCATCCGTCCTATGATCAAGGAGGGTCAGTATATGACTACCGTGGATTTAAAGGATGCTTATCTTCACATTCCGATACACAGAGATCATCATTGGTTTCTCATGTTCGCCTTCCTAGACAGGCATTACCAGTTTGTGGCTCTTCCCTTTGGGGTAGCCACAGCACCAAGAATCCATGGGTGGAAAGTGAACAAAGAAAATAGTTCTCTATCCCCTCTCACAAGAGTTTCCTTCCTGGGAACTCTGATAGATTCTGTAGAAATGAAGATTTACCTGACAGAGGCCAGGTTGTCAAAACATCTAAATTCCTGCTGTGTTCTTTATTCTACTTCTCGCCCTTCGGTGGCTCAGTGTATGGAAGTAATCGGCTTAATGGTAGCGCAATGGACATAGTGCCGTTTGCCCGTCTACATCTCAGACCGCTGCAACTCTGCATGCTCAGTCAGTGGAATGGGGATTACACAGATTTGTCCCCTCTACTAAATCTGGATCAAGAGACCAGGGATTCTCTTCTCTGGTGGCTATCTCAAGTCCATCTGTCCAAGGGTATGACCTTCCGCAGGCCAGATTGGACAATAGTAACAACAGATGCCAGCCTTCTGGGCTGGGGTGCAGTCTGGAACTCCCTGAAGGCTCAGGGATCATGGACTCCGGAGGAGGCCCTCCTTCCGATAAACATTCTGGAACTAAGAGCGATATTCAACGCGCTTCAGACTTGGCCTCAGCTTGCTGCGGTCAGGTTCATCAGATTTCAGTCGGACAACATCACGACTGTAGCTTACATCAACCATCAAGGGGGAACAAGGAGTTCCCTAGCAATGTTGGAGGTTTCAAAGATAATTCTATGGGCAGATATTCACTCTTGCCATCTATCAGCTATCCATATCCCAGGAGTAGAGAACTAGAGTCGACAGACTTTTCATCCGGGGGAGTGGGAGCTCCATCCGGAGGTATTTGCACAGTTGATTCAACTTTGGGGCAAACCAGAACTGGATCTCATGGCGTCTCGTCAGAACGCCAAGCTTCCTCGTTACGGGTCCAGGGATCCCAAGGCAGCACTGATAGATGCTCTAGCAGCGCCTTGGTCCTTCAACCTAGCTTATGTGTTTCCACCATTTCCTCTGCTCCCTCGTCTGATTGCCAAGATCAAGCAGGAGAGAGCATTGGTGATTTTGATAGCACCTGCGTGGCCATGCAGAACTTGGTATGCAGATCTGGTGAACATGTCATCCTTTCCACCATGGACTCTGCCGCTGAGACAGGACCTTCTACTTCAGGGTCCTTTCAACCATCCAAATCTAATTTCTCTGCGTCTGACTGCTTGGAGATTGAACGCTTGATTTTATCAAAACGTGGTTTCTCTGAGTCGGTCATTGATACCTTAATACAGGCACGAAAGCCTGTCACCAGGAAAATCTATCATAAGATATGGTGTAAATATCTTCATTGGTGTGAATCCAAGGGTTACTCTTGGAGTAAGGTCAGGATTCCTAAGATATTATCCTTTCTCCAAGAAGGATTGGAGAAGGGTTTGTCAGCTAGTTCCTTAAAGGGACAGATTTCTGCTCTGTCTATTCTTTTGCACAAACGTCTGTCTGAGGTTCCAGATGTTCAGGCATTTTGTCAGGCTCTAATTAGAATCAAGCCTGTGTTTAAACCTGTTGCTCCACCATGGAGTTTAAATTTAGTTCTTAAGGTTCTTCAAGGGTTTCCGTTTGAACCTTTGCTTTCCATAGATATTAAGCTCTTATCTTGGAAAGTTCTGTTTTTAGTAGCTATCTCCTCGGCTTGAAGAGTTTCGGAGTTATCTGCTTTACAATGTGATTCCCCTTATCTCATTTTCCATGCAGATAAGGTAGTGTTACGTACCAAACCTGGGTTTATACCTAAGGTGGTATCTAATAAAAATATCAATCAGGAGATTGTTGTACCATCACTGTGTCCTAATCCTTCTTCTAAGAAGGAACGTCTTTTACACAATCTTGATGTGGTTTGTGCTTTAAAGTTTTATTTACAAGCTACTAAAGATTTTCGTCAAACACCTGCATTGTTTGTTGTCTATTCTGGACAGAGGAGAGGCCAAAAGGCTTCGGCAACTTCTCTTTCTTTTTGGCTAAGGAGTATAATACGCTTAGCTTATGAGACTGCTGGCCAGCAGCCTCCTGAAAGAATTACAGCTCATTCTACTAGAGCGGTAGCTTCCACATGGGCTTTTAAAAATGAGGCTTCTGTTGAACAGATTTGTAAGGCGGCGACTTGGTCTTAGCTTCATACTTTTTCTAAATTCTATAAATTTGAAACTTTTGCTTCTTCAGAGGCTATTTTTGGGAGAAAGGTCTTACAGGCAGTGGTGCCTTCCGTTTAAGCGCCTGCCTTGTCCCTCCCTTCATCTGTGTCCTATAGCTTTGGTATTGGTATCCCACAAGTAATGGATGATCCGTGGACTGGATACACCTTACAAGAGAAAACAAAATTTATGCTTACCTGATAAATTTATTTCTCTTGTGGTGTATCCAGTCCACGGCCCGCCCTGTCATTTTAAGGCAGGTGTTTTTTATTTTTAAACTACAGTCACCACTGCACCCTATAGTTTCTTCTTTCTCTTGCTTGTCTTCGGTCGAATGACTGGGGGTGGGCAGTTAGGGGAGGAGCTATATAGACAGCTCTGCTGTGGGTGATCCTCTTGCAGCTTCCTGTTGGGAAGGAGAATATCCCACAAGTAATGGATGATCCGTGGACTGGATACACCACAAGAGAAATAAATTTATCAGGTAAGCATAAATTTTGTTTTTTATTCCACTTTCTTTCCTTTCTCCTTTTTTGACTATCTTATATTCCCCTGTATACCTAATTTCACATCTTTATACATATTGATTCTATGTTGATATATAACTTTGTGTCAGTATATGCTTTGTGTATAACCATATATTTCCCCTGTCTGTTATATGTACACACTTATTTATTTTATTTATTTATATATATATATATATATATATAAATATATATATATATATATATAATTATACTATAATTGCGTTTGTAACGCAACCGGCGCCAGTTGCGCAAGCATCCTCAAAGGAATGTTGCCTGTGCGAGGCAGCCAAAAGAATGTTGGCTGCTAGGAATCCACCTGGATTCCTAGGGATCCACCGGGGTCATCCTGCCATTTGTGGAATCCACCTGGATGCAGCGTAGGCAAACCTGAAGCCTTAATAAAAATAAAAAAACACGCCTGCACAAATTAACGAAAAAACACGTAACCGCCCGCACGAAATAACAAAAAACCTAACCGCCTGCACAAAGTATTAACAAACGCCTAAACCGCAAACCCCCACATCACAAAATAATAAAGTAATTAACCCCTAATCCGCAAATAACATAATTAAAATATTAACCCCTAAACCGCCAACCCCCATATCACAATAAACCTAATTAACCTATTAACCCCTTAACCACCAAACCCCCACATCGCAATAAACCTAATTAACCTATCTCCTAAACCGCCAAACCCCCACATCGCAATACACTTAATTAACCTATTAACCCCTAAACTGTCAAATCCCCACATCACAATAAACCTAATTAACCCCTAAACTGCCAACCCCCCCACAACGCAAATAACTAATTTAATTACTATGCCCCCTAACCTAACACACTTTAAATGAAGCCCAATACTAAGTTACAATTAAAATAATAAAACCTAACATTAAATTAGAAAAAAGATAATATAAAATTACAAAAAATAATAAACTATAAAATTACAGAAAAAAATTAACAAAAATTAAAAAAATTAAACCTAATCCCTATGACAAAAAAACAAAATAAAAACACCCCCTAAAATACTAATAGCCCTTAAAAAGGGCCTTTTGTGTGGCATTGCCTTAAGTTAAACAGCTCTTTTACATTTAAAAAATACTAAGTCCCCCCTAACAGTAAACACCCCCCACCCAACAAATCCCACAAAATAAAAAAGATAACACTAAAGGGGCATTTTATGGGCATTGCCCTTAAAAGAGTATTCAGCTCTTTTACAGCCCATTAAATTCCAAAACTTAAAAATAAAAAAATCCTAAAACTAAGCCCCAAATAGGTTCTCATCGTTCTTGAAGTCCAGCGGGCTTCTTCCAGGTGGCTCCATCATCTTCTATCTTCATCCGGAGTGAAGGCAGCGCGGAACAGAAGAGCAGAGCTGGCTTCCCCATTGCATGGATCCTCAGCGACTGCAGGGCCGTCTTTAATATAGGGCAAAAGGGGCAGCTGCCCAGGGCCCAGTCTTTGTTGTGGGGCCCAAGAGTCATAAAAAAAAAAATATTAAAAAATAAAAAAAAAATTGTTCATGCCAAACTGCTGATGTCAAGTGACATGGGGGACACACACAGTCAGTCCTAATACTGTCACAGTCAAAAGTTCTCTGCTTATATTTATTTGTGCACTGTGCAAAGCCCTAACTTGGCATCCAGCCAATCCCACTGCATCAGAAAAGGTCCTGCTGGGGTTACCACTGTTACCAGGTAACTGCTCTGGTGGTGGGGACTGTTCAGGGTAGGGTTGACTGTGGCTCATGCAGCAGGAAGCTGGAGTGGCAGGCACGTGAGGATTTGAACATATGCAGACACTGCTCTCTTCAGTCGAGGCTGTGTGACTCGTCTCACACTGTATCCCTGCAGCCTTGGACAGACAGCAGTCAGCATCCAGTCTGCTTGTCCCCTTAGCCCTACTCTTTCTGTTGTGGCCCTCAGATCAACTAACTAAAGTTTGTTAGGGGAACAGTGCTTTGTAGAAAGGTGTCAGTGGGAAGAATAAGTGATTGCACACACGCCCCTCCCCCATGCAGCATCTTCTAGTGCAGGGTGAGAGGGAACTTGTTCCTAGCAGAGAAGTGACATGTGCTGCTGTAGCTGATGTATAGTACCATGCTGATACTTCACATATTAAGGTAAGGTTTATTTTTACAGATTTTTTCTCTCTGTCTCAGATTTTACAGCTTCCCATAGTAGTTCTGCTGTTCCAGTCAGTAAACTTATATTTGTCTGCACCTCCATGCTTCCTCCTCCGTCTTTACCTTGCTTTTCTCCTGTTGGCTGCCCTAAATCTCTTTACTCAGCTAACCTCACACCAGAATCACATTTAAAAGCATCAGCTTGATTGATTAGATGATCCATAGCTGATCTTGTTCTCCCCAAATGTCAAGATTCCCCCTTACAGGACAGACACACCTCAGTATACTGCACAGTGCATACATACTTTGTATTTTTAATATTGGCCCCAGTACAGGTTACTAGAACCTTTTCCACTTTCATTGGAAATAAATAAACACCCCATCTAAACAAATTATGTGAGATGCCATTTAGTTGTTGTTTATTTAACGTGTGATGTTTGTTATGCCAAGTGTGGTTATATTATTATGTATGCTATAAAGTGTGTGTGTGTGAGAGGGAATGTGTGTGTACATGTATATGTGTATGCTCTGGAGAGTGTGTGTTTGTGTGTACATGTGTATGCTCTGGAAAATGTGTGTATGGGTTAGGAGAGTTTGTTATGTTAGGCATTCCCTTAGTATTCATGAAAGTGGTAATTTTGCTGTACAGTGGCTGTCTAAACAATAAATATGTAGTGAATATCCCAAAAATGGTGAGATGCTTTTAGGGGAGCCCAAAATAAATTCTTGCACAGAGGCCCTGTAGACATTAGGTCCACCACTGATTTTTACTATGCCATGCCATGCATCGCATTCAATTTTATGTACTTAAAAAAATATATACTGTTAATATATAAATAAATTAAAAAACATTTAATTAATTAGTAAATTAAATATATTAAATTAATCCACAGTACTGCTTAGGTCCAGTTCCACATAATGCAATTTATTTCATTATTTTTTTTTTTTTAAATGATTAGCCCAGCAGTGGGAAAAAATTAATTTAGTTGTTTTTTGGGATGTTGGGGTGGAGAGCGAAACTGCATGGGGGGCCCAATAAAATGTTTGCCCAGGGTCCAGTCAATATTAAAGACAGCCCTGAGTGGGGGTTCTCAGTGTCGGGCTTAAGCAGGGGCGGTCCTCAGCCGACGTGGAGGCTCCTCTTCAATCGATCGTCTGTCGCACACTGAAGATTGAATGTGAGGTACCCCATATTTATTGGGGTAACGCATTCCTATTGGCTGAAATTTTGAAATCAGCCAATAAGATGAGAGCTACTGAAATCTTATTGGCTGATTTGAACAGCCAATAGGATTTCAGTAGCTCTAATCCTATTGGCTAATTTCAAAATTTCAGCCAATAGGAATGCAAGGTACCCCAAATTGAATGCGGTACCTTGCATTCAATCTTCAGTGTACGACGGACATCGGATGAAGAGGAGCCTCCACGCCGCGGAGGAACGCTGTCATTGAGGACCGCCGCTGAGGATCCACGCATCGGGGAAGACAGTTCCGCACCTTCGATCCACGCTGCCTTCTTTCCGGATGAAGATAGACGATGATGGAGCCGCCTGGAAGAAGACCTTCTCCACAGGACTTCAGGAACGGTGAGTACCTATTTGGGGCTTAGTCTTATGCTTTTTTTTATTTTTTTAGATTAGGGTTTTTGGGGATGGAAAAGAGCTGATTGCCCTTTTAAGCACAGTAAAAGAGCTGAATACCCTTTTAAGGGCAATGCCCATACAAATGCCCCTTTAGGGGCAATGGGTAGTTTATTTTTTTTAGTGTTAGTGTTTTTATTTTGGTGGGTGGGGGGTTTTACTGTTAGGGGGTAATTGGTCATTTGTTTAGGTAGAAGAGCTGTTTAACTTAGGGCAATGCCCTACAAAAGCCCTTTTAAGGACTATTGGTAGTTTAGTATTAGATTAAGG
Source organism: Bombina bombina (assembly GCF_027579735.1). Classification (NCBI taxonomy): domain Eukaryota; kingdom Metazoa; phylum Chordata; class Amphibia; order Anura; family Bombinatoridae; genus Bombina; species Bombina bombina. Next base: position 814,096,245 of record NC_069504.1, read on the forward strand.
GATGTTTTTATTTTTGGGGGGATTTTTTATAGGGGTATTTAGTTTAGGTTTACATTTTTTATTTTGGATAGCTTTGTTTATTCTGTAATTTAATTTTTTTTATTTTGTGTAATTTGTGCTCTGGGGTTTGTAGATTTTTTTTTAAATAGACTTATCGTCTAGTGTGTGTGTGTGTGTGTGTATGTGTGTGTGTGTGTGTATATATATATATATATATATATATATATATATATATATATATATATATATATATATATATATATATATATATATATATATATACTGAAGAAATGACACTTTGCTACAATGTAAAGTAGTGAGTGTACAATCTGTATAACAGTGTACATTTGCTGCCCCCTCAAAATAATTCAACACACAGCCATTAAAGGGACAGTATACACTTTTATATAACTGCATGTAATAGACACTACTATAAAGAATAAGATTCACAGATACTGATATAAAAATCTACTATAAAAGTGTTTAAAAACGTACTTAGAAGCTCTCAGTTTAGCTCTGTTGAAAAGGCAGCTGGAAAGCCCACTGCAAGTGGGAAATAAGACACTCCCCCCTCCCCCTTCTTTTGCATATGAAAAGACCCTTTACACAAACAGGAGGTAGCTGACGGTATTCTCATAAAACTTTGGGGCTTGGTTAGGAGTCTTAAAATCAGAGCAATATTATTTAAAAATAAGCAAAACTTTACTCTAAAAAACAAAACAAAAAAAAACTTTATGGGCTATATAAATAGATCATCTACAAAACATTTATGCAAAGAAAAAATGAGTGTATAATGTCCCTTAAATGTCTAAACCGTTGGCAACAAAAGTGAGTACACCCCTAAGTGGAAATGTCCAAATTGGGTCCAAAGTGTCAATATTTTGTGTGGCCACCATTTTTTTAAAGCACTGCCCTAACCCTCTTGGGCATGGAGTTCACCAGACCTTCACAGGTTGCCACTGGATTCCTCTTTCACTCCTCCATCACAACATCATGGAGCTGGTGGATGTTAGAGACCTTGCACTCCCCCACCTTCCTTTTGAGGTTGCCCCACAGATGCTTAATAGGGTTTAGGTCTGGGGACATGCTTGGCCAGTCCATCATCAGCTTCTTTAGCAAGGCAGTGGTCATCTTGGAGGTGTGTTTGGGGTCATTATCATGTTGGAATACTACCCTGCGGCCCAGTCTCCAAAGGGAGGGGATCATGCTCTGCTTCAGTATGTCCCAGTACATGTTGGCATTCATGGTTCCCTCAATGAACTGTAGCTCCCCAGTGCCAGCAGCACTCATGCAGGCCTAGACCATGACACTCCCACCACCATGCTTAACTGTAGGCAAGTCACACTTGTCTTTGTACACCTCACCTGGTTGCCGCCACACACGCTTGACACCATCTGAACCAAATAAGTTTATCTTGGTCTCATCGGAATACAGGACATGGTTCCAGTAATCCATATCCTTAGTCTGCTTGCCTAAACAAAGGAGGATCTCCAATAATGCAAAATTCTTTATTCCATTCAAGTAACCAGGACAGTTTTAAAAAAAGACACAACGTTTCGGGGGCCAATGCCCCTTAATCATGTAACAAAGATTAAGGGGCATTGGCCCCGAAACGTTGTGTCTTTTTTTTTTATTATCCTGTCCTGGTTACTTGAATGGAATAAAGAATTTTGCATTATTGGGGATCCTCCTTTGTTTTTTATGCACTATATTGTGGGAGCAAGGTAATAGCTCTCGGTGGCCCTCCTGGTTAGTGTTTAGTGCTGGATTCCACAATTATTGCTTAGTCTGCTTGTCTTCAGCAAACTGTTTTACTTTACATTGTAGCAAAGTGTAATTTCTTCAGTGTTGTCACATGAAAAGATATAAAAAAAAACAACCCATAAATGTGAGGGGTGTACTCACCTTTGTCAGATAATGTGTGTATGTGTATATGTATGTGTGTGTGTATGTGTGTGTGTGTATATGTATATATATATATATATATATATATATATATATATATATATATATATATATATATATATATATATATATATATATATGTAGCAGAGATGTGCACTCTCACATTCAAAACATCTGCCAGGGTGCTAGTGGATATTCACAACAACAGAAAAGAAAACTTGCACTCACTGGATTTTTTAAACTTAATTACGTAACACGGTCACAGTAAAAATAAGTTTTCTGTTGTTGTATGTGTGTATATGCAGTATGTGTGTGTGTGTATATATATATATATATATATATATATATATATATATATATATATATATATAAAGGTATCACTGCATACTGCAATACTTCGTTTTTTGAGCATCTTATATATACACACACACACACACACTGTATGTATATCTGCCTGTGTTAGCTGTGTCTAGTTAATAAGTACTTTTACTGTCCCTGATAACACAGGGTGAACATCTCTTTAGATAATTTGTTGGTGTAATCTATCTGTGGTATGTATAGTTTCTCCCTCTGGCCATACAAATGTAGTTGTTTCTGATCATTTGTAGTTTTACTAACAGGATTACGTTTCTCCATAGATTGAATCCGGAGCTGTCAAAACAGAAGGTAAGAATCACATCTGTAGTAATGGCAATAATTATGGTGAACATCTTAAAAAATAAAAATAAATACAAAGTTAATTGATGCTAAATAATCTTTAAAGTTATCTTTTCTTATTAATCCACAATATATACAGTGTGCGTATGTATGTGTCTGTATGTATACATATAAGTGCCTCTTTGTGCATACAATACCCCTGCAATGATGTTAACATACAAATACATTTTTAACCCAGGGAAGAAATAATGAGTCAAATTGTTTCTGATAATTTATTGTCAATTAATAATTGTCATAATTGTTTAAAAATAACCCTGTGAATGTCTACAATCACTGTATATAACTTTTTATATAATTTGCTTTTATTTTTGCATGTTTATTTGCACTTATATAAAGTGCACAAATTATTTAATAGTGTTGAACAGCCAATTTTTTTTGCATATACAGCTTGCCAAAAATAAAATGAAACTGATCCTCAATTTTCTGACCAAATTAGTGGTTACAGTTTCATGGGCAGATTGCTTACAGCGGAGGGGGGGGGGGGGGGCTCTCCAGATCTTAAGCAAAATGATTTATAAAGATTTGTTTTTTCTGCTGCAGATTTTTATCAAGTATGTACCAATGCTCTGCACATAAATGGTCACTTTTAGAAACTTGCACTAAAAGCAAGAAATCTGCAGAGCATTACTTCCATTTGTTGGAAATCTGCAGTAAATCTCTGTCTCGAACATTCCATAATAAGACAGATGTTTTACTGATAATTGACTGAGATATTTTTGCAAATTTGTGTCAAGAAAGGGATACTTATTTCTTAAATATTTGATATAAAAAGGATATATGGAATAGTAGATAGTACAACTCCAACAATAAAATTTTTTTACTTTTTTTAAATAACTGGTGTTGTCGCTATTTTATACATTTTGGGACTATTTTGGGGGGGGGGGGGGAGCCTGGCAGGTTAATTAACTAAGAATAGAGTTGTGTATGGCTGACAAGGGCTAGAGAGCCTTTAGAACAGTCAGGATAGCATGAGAATTTCTGCAAATCTATGACAAGTAACGGGTGGGACATTGCAGCTTACAATTTTGGTCAGAAAATAGATAACTAAGCAGTGTCATTCAAAGGAAATCTATACATCAGTTTTGCTGTGTGAGTAGTATTTTTTTTTTTAATTTTTTTTTTTTGCCAGTGTTCTCAAAGTCTATGACAGGAATGTGATTGAGGTTTCTTCTGTAAAAAATTTTTTGGCAGCAAAGGGGTTAGTAAAAGCCTGTTGGTCAGATGTTAACTTTGTTGTGTTTTTGGGTCAATGGCCGAAATGTCCCCAACCCTAACTTGTAAAAATGGATAGGGGCAGCAGAGGGAGCAAGAGAGCAGGGAATGCATAGCTTGCAAAAGGAAACTAATTTCATTTTATATGTATATGCATAACATTTAAACACCATGTTGAAAAAATGTGTATCAAAAATGTTTCATAACAATGTTTGTAAAATGTCATTGTTTTGATTCTGTTTATCTTTGCTATGGTCTATTGGGATAGATCTACTAGGGATCAATAAATCACTATGTAGCATGTAGCTGGGTCAGGTATCTAAAGTCTCCATAAGGCACTACAGCCTTACTGATGGTAGTAGGAAAAGCACAAATTAGTGGGCAAAATAATAAAATTACACTGGGGAATTGAGAATTGACTTTAAAGGGATGTTTTGTTGTAAGGGATAGTAAAGTCCAAATTAAACTTTCATGATTCAGATAGGGCATGCAATTTTAAACAACTTTTATCATCAGATTTACTTTGTTCTCTTGTTATTCTTAGTTGAAAGCTAAACCTAGGTAGGCTCATATGCTAATTTCTAAGCCCTTGCAGCCCGCCTCTTATCTGAATGCATTTGACAGTTTTTCACAGCTAGAGGGCGTTATTTCATGTGTTGCATATAGATAACACTGTGCTCATGCACGTGAAGTTATTTAAGAGTCGGCACTAATTGCCTGAAATGCAAGTTTGTCAAAAAAAACTGAGATAAGGAGGCAGCCTGCAGAAGCTTAGATGCAAGGTAATTACAGAGGTAAAAATTATATTTCTATAACAGTGTTGGTTATGCAAAACTGGGGTATGGTAAATAAATGGATTATCTATCTTTTTAAACAATAACATTTTTGGTGTTTACTATCTCTTTAAAAAGGACTAGACTGTAAGGTATGCTTAATAGAAATCTTTAAAATATGTGTAATTCATAATTTAAATATTTTTTTTTTTACAATTTATTTATTTATTAACTTTATTTGCGAAGGGTCCATTACTTCCTGTCACAACCCTACAAGGGGACTGGGGTCTCTACAGGAAGCCAAACGATCAGATTTTCCTTTTGAAGTGTTGCTAGAAGACACAATAAAATTGTTGCAGTCAATTTATTGCCAATGCTCAGTAGAGGACTTTTGCAACAAACATCATGTGACATTAGAACTTAAGTTTTGTAATGGTGAAACCATTATATAGCTGCAGGCAGTGGCTACATTGAGAATTTCTGAGTGCTCATTTAGCAAGAAAACAGGTACGTACCGTACGTTGCTTGCTGATTTTAGCACAATTTTTTTATTTTTATGTTTACTTAAAAATATATATGTGAATATATATATTACTAAAGGAGCACTGTTTCATATCATGTTAATGCTTATCTAATTCATATATATATTGGTACAGATAATGGAATCACCACTGACAGAAAGGATACTGCCACATATCATTTATTATACTATGATATTCATAGGGATATATATATATATATATATATATATATATATATATATATATATATATATATATATATATATATATATATATATATATATATATATAATACAAGGAAAGGAGATACCATTTGAGAAAAATGTTGTATTACAGAGTTTGCACTACAATACACAGAGAGACACAATTATAATACAGAAAGAAAAAGAATCATTGAAACCATAGAACCTTTTCTTACAGAACCCACCCTCTCATATACAGAGGGAACAGCAACATAGCTTACTCTCTAATGTGCCAAATGACTTATAATGTGTATCTTTATCTCCACAGATTTGTTTTTCCTAATAAACCCATCATGGCCTCAGAGTTATCACATTTGGACACTTGCACTGCAGTCAGTGAAGGTCAGTCTCTTTCCTCTGCTCAGGGATTAAACACCATGACTGACACCCTTAAGCAGACAGAGGGCGCCCCAACAGGCACTGAGACCTCCAATTATGAACCTCTCACCAGCTTGTCACCAGGGAATAAGGAGGAAGCAGGGGTGCCTTTAATTACTGTAACAGCAGAAGAAGGAGCAGGTAGGGAGAGGCAGAAGGCAAGTGATGAGAAGGGATGCACTGAGGGAGAAGAGGCAGGAGGAGAAGCATTTAAAGAGAGACAAGGGACAGAAGAGAAAGGGGTATATAGTGACCAACAGACAGAAGGTGAGAAAGAGACCGCTATAGAATCAAAGCAGGCAGAGGAAATACTGAAATACCATACAGAGGAACACAAGGAAGGAAAACAGTCAGATATACAGGGTCAGGGAGAAGATGTCTGTATTGAAAAACAGGGAACAGCAGGGGAGGTTGGGCATACTGAGGGGCAGAGGGCAGCTGAGGAGCATGGGCATATTGGGGGGCAGGGAACAGTAGGGGAAGTTGGGCATACTGAGGGGCAGAGGGCAGCTGAGGAGCATGGGTATATTGGGGGGCAGGGAATAGTAGGGGAGATTGGGGAGGAGTTTAGGAATGTTGAGAGACAGGGAGCAGAAGATAAAGTATCTAGAGATAATCAGGAGACCGAAGAGGCAGTACAGATGGCAACAGATGGAGAGCAAGAGGAGATAGCACAGTGTGGGGGAGATGAAAGGGCACAGGAGATAGTTGAGGATGTTATAGACCTAGTAGAGCCTGATACAGTAATGAAGGTGTCACCCAGAGAGGAGCAAACAAAAGGAGAGTCAGAGACAGACAGTGCTGAGAGGAGAGAAGCAGCATGTCATGTATCAAGTGAGACAGAGGAACAGGTGATAGAAAGAGAGCATGGACAGGTGACCACAGAAACAGCAGATAAAGATGCAAAGGTGACAGATGTGCTAGTGCCAGATACACAAGCACAACTATCAGGAAGAGGTGCAGATGTACAGGAGTCAGCTGACCTTATAGATTTAAAGGAACATGTGACTGATACCCAAATAATTGTGGAGAGAACAGATGTAAAAGGGACAGGCGAAGGCGCAGAGGAAGAAGTGTCAGGACAGGGGATACTTGTAGATGTGCAGGTGACAGATAGAGAGGAAAGGCCTGGTGTACAAAGGACAGATTTAGAGAAAGCTCCAGGGGCTGCAGTAACAGCAGAGGGCACAAATGCTAATGTGCAGGTGCTAAGAGAGGCTGTTAGTGCAGATGAAGAATCAACAGGAGAGATTATTGGTACAAGTGTAGAGGTATGTGCTGAGGGAACAGGTGCACTTGTGACAGGTGCTGATTCCTCAAGTGAGGAGACAGAAAAACCAGCCTTAGGAGAGTTGGAGCATAGAAATGCACAGGCAGCAGGTGCGGCAGGAACAAAAGGTGTCATAGACAGTGAAGGGAAGGGAGAAGCAGCAGCTAAAGTGGGGTTAGTCAGAGAGGCGAGTGCCTCAGGTGAGGAAACAGAAAGGAAAGTGACACCTGATCCTGCTACGGTCTCTGTTAGGGAGGGGACAGCTGAGCCAGACTGCCCAGCGGCATGCTGGGAGAAGGAGTGTCAGCACTTTATGTGTAATGATAGGGAGGCGAGGGCAGATACAGCTGAGCAGACACAGCAAGTGACAGTCACTGGGCAGGACCTCAGTAACAGCACATCTGAAATGAGAGACAGGGACAGCATGGTAGAGGGGGAGACCCCTGTGTCCGAGACTCCCATAGAAAAGGAGATCCGGCTGATTATGGAGAGGGAGCAGGTCCTACGACAAGAAAGGGGCATCAGCATTCCTGTGGGGCAGCAGGAGTTTGTGGAGCTGCGCAGGAAAACTATAACTGGGGAACAGGCTGCACCTGCGTCCAAGGAGAGGCAGCTGGCAGGAGCACAGATGCAAAGAGAAATCCAGCAGGAGACCCGCAGGGAGCAAGACCTTGTACAGTTGGGCCAAGTGATGGGCACCTATGACCGTGGGCAGCAACAAGAGCTGCAAGAGAAGAAGATGATGTTTGAAAGCTTTGCAACAGGTTAGCTCTATCCCTCTTGTACATCTGTAAAAAGCCTCTTTATTTTCATCCTAAAATAATTCCTTTTCACATTTCACCTGTTAAGTCTACCTGTCCCTTTAAAGGTCTATTTTTTGCCTGCAGCTAGTACCCATCCCCCATTAACATCTAATTTGACAAGCTTTACCTGTCTTCTGCCCCATCACCCGGAGACAAACTAAACGGTAAAGCTTGTAACAGAAACTGTCACCTAGAAACCCAAATCAGTTTCCCATAGAAATAAAAAAATACAGTTCTGAACAAAAGCTTGTAAAACAAATATTTTTTTTCTGAGACTGAGGGAAACAAAAATAAAATGCAGATGTTACTCACCAAAAATAAGACTTTATCTCAGTGAGTATAATAATAATTGATATTATTAATTTACAATTAACTATATGTACAAGTTATCAATGGACTGGTAAGAAAAATTCAATCCAATTTGAAAGGTGTAAACTTTATCTTCAGAATCATCTAAAGGAAAAACTATTGAAACAAATATTTGATAATATACACACTTTTATACTAGTTAGGGGTTAAAAGCTAATAGCTCAGAGAAAAGTTACTAGCCCACTCAATATTAAATATAGGGGGAAAAAAAAAAAAAAAAATATATATATATATATATATACACATATATACACAGATAGTGAATCAGCATATACGGCTAGATTATGAGTGGAGCACAAAATTGAGCTAATGCGTTCGCATTGAATGGAAGCTTTGCGCAAAATAGAGCGTGCTTCCATAGGCTCAATGAGACACGGCATGAGAACCAAGCGCAGTGATGGCAGCAAATTGTAAATATATATGTATATGATTATATACATATATATATATATTTACGTGTATATACAAATATTAACACAAATATATATGTATACAAGCATATACATATAAATTTACAGGGAACCCACAGTTACCATAGACCTCAATGTAAAGGCACTTTTCAGTGGCGTTTTTTTTTTCTTCCAAATACCACACCTCCGCCATCTTTAGCCCCCAAAAACTGCATAGTGCAGATTTTTTTTTTTAAATTATACTTTAACTTGGGGCCTATTGGGGCACTTTTAAACAATTAACCAGAGGTCTGACCTCTAATGTAATGGCTGGTTATTTATCGCGTGCCCATAAATGGGCAAATTTGCCTATTTGCGGTTGCGCAATAAATTAGCGCTCCACTTGTAGTCTGGCCCATAGGTGGGTGTATAGCTTTATACAAACATGGGTGAATATAGAAATAGGAGGTGTATATATATATATATATATATATATATATATGCGTGTGAATAGACAAATAGGAGGAGGTATGGCTACATATAGATGGGTGAACTGGAAATAGAAAGGGCTATAGGAGAAAGGTATACAGAAAAATACAAATCCAGTTTTCAGTGTAAGTACTATAGGACTCCAAACTTAGGAAACCATTCCAAACAGGGTGTGCAACAAGCTACAAGAATTTGTTTAAATGTACCATTTCTAATTGTTACATATAATTTGGTAATAATTTCTGAAAATGTCCATGATGTATTATGATGTAAAAGTTTAAACTATATACTAAACTAAATTAATGTTTGTAATAAATCGTTAAATGAAGGTAATAATTATAATAGATAATATGGAACATTGGCAGATTTAATACAAATCCCAGATAATACCATACTACAATAAACAGCAAAATGTCCATTATTAGGAAAGGAAAATACCCAGAAAGGAAATAAAGTTATACATTTTGATAAATTTACAAAAATCACTCACTGTGCTATAACAAATTTCCCACCCAAAAAATATAGTACTTAATGGCACCTGCTAATGAAAGCAGATTGGAGATATTTGGGGAGTTTTATATTCCAGAAGATGTAAAGGAAAGCATTAGGATATGTTTGTCTAGCAGCAGAAAATGTGAGGCCATTATAGTGATAAAATGACATGGCTCTAGTTGGTTAGAGCAGGGCTCGACAAACCCAGGGGGCCAGGGAGCCACTGGCTCCTAACTTTTTGGGTCATTTTTCATATATCTATATACAAATACCACTGTGTCTGGCTCCTAAAAGTTCATTTGGCTTTTAATATTTAAACAGATTTGTCAAGCACTGTGTTAGAGCTATGTGTTCAACCCCTGCAATGGACTGCTGGTCCCAAGCAAAAACTGCAACTAATCCATTCACAACCTAGCTGTTTACCTAGTTTTCCACTTGGGACCAGTTATACTGTAACTATGTGTTTAGCCCCTTTGCAGGTGTTAAACACATAGCCTTGCCACTCTGCTAGTGATAAAATTACATGCTCTTACAAATTACATGTATGTCATTTTATCATTATAATAACCCTTTCACTCTGTGTGTGTTTGTGTGTGTATATATATATATATATATATATATATATATTGTATATGTGTGTGTATATATGTATATATATATATATATATATATATGTGTATATATATATATATATATATATATATAATCTCAAATACACAAATAGTGACCGCACCACCTAATGTAATATGCTGTGCTCCGGCACGGGATGGAGTCTGGTCCTAGACTCAACATAAATAAAATCAAGCCTCGCTCCATGACCTCCCTGACCAAGTCCCAGTATCCTAGAGGGCCAATCCGGCACTGCACACTTGCTTCATTCTCTTGCTGTCCTTTGTTGAAAAGCATACTTAGGTAGGCTCAGGAGCATCAAGGCACTACTGTGAGCTAGAATGGTGGCTGCACATATATGTCGGTTATCATTGTCTCACCAGATGTGTTCAGCTAGCTCCAAGTAGTGAATAGCTGCTCCTTCAACAAAGGATACCACAAGAATGCAGCAGATTTGATAGTAAAAGTAAATTGGAAATTTGCTTAAAATTGTATGCTCTTACTGAATCATGAAAAAAAATATTTTGGATTTCATGTCCATTTAAGTATATTAAAGGGACAGTCTACACCAGAATTTTTATTGTTTTAAAAGATAGATAATCCCTTTATTACCCATTCCCCAGTTTTACATAACCAACACAGTTATATTAATATACTTTTAACCTCTGTGATTATCTTGTATCTAAGCCTTTGCAAACTGCCCCTTTATTTCAGTTCTTTTGACAGACTTGCAGTTTAGCCAATCAGTGCCTGCTCCCAGATAACTTCACGTGCATGAGCACAGTGTTATCTATATGAAACACATGAACTAACACCCTCTAGTGGTGAAAAACTGTTAAAATGCATTCTGAAAAGAGGTGGCCTTCAAGGTCTAAGAAATTAGATTATGAACCTCCTAGGTTAAGCTTTCAACTAAGAATACCAAGAGAACAAAGCAAAATTTGTGATACAAGTAAAATGGAAAATTGTTTAAAATTACATGCCCTGTCTGAATCATGAAAGTTTATTTTGGCCTAGACTGTCCCTTTAAGCGATTGACAACAGTTGTTCGAAAAACATCTTTTATAAAAGGAGAAATACCACAAGGATTTATGATTTGGGGCGCGATCCGATATAGATCGCAGTTTGCGGCGCAAGCGAGGGAACCGGCGTCGCCCGCAGTTTCAGCTCGCAACTCGAGCTATCCCATATAAGTCGCCGTCAGATGCTAACGTGCCGTAAGTCTGACAAACCAGTGATGTCCAGAAATCTGCGTAAGTACAAATTTCTGGCGTCGCCAGTGACTTGCGGCACGTTAGAAACTGCCGGCGCCTATAAAACCTGACTAAAGTCTAAAACACCCGCACTGTCTAACACGCCTCCCTAACATAGCCCGACAAGTCTAACACGCCTCCCTAACATAGCCCGCACTGTCTAACCCTCTATCCGCTATCCCCCCTCACTATCCTAACAATAAAAAAGCTATTAACCCCTAAACCGCCGCTCCCGTACCCCGCCGCAACCTAATAAAGTTATTAACCCCTAAACCGCCGCTCCCGTACCCCGCCGCCAGCTATATTATATCTATAACCCCCTAAAGTGAGCCCCTAACACCGCCGCCATCTATATTAAAATTATTAACCCCCAATGTAAGCCCCTTACACCGCCGCCATCTCTATTAAAATGATTAACCCCTAATTTAATCTACCTACCCCGCCGCCAGCTATATTATCTATGTTAACCCTAAGTATATTATAGTTAATATAGGTATTACATTATATATATTAACTTTATTAACCCTAATTATATTAGGGTTAATATAGTTAATATAGTTACTATAGTATTTATATTAACTATATTAACTCTATCTAACCCTAACACCCCTAACTAAATTTATATTAAATTAATCTAATTCATTTATAAACTAAAATATTCCTATTTAAATCTAAATACTTACCTATAAAATAAACCCTAAGATAGCTACAATATAATTAATAATTACATTGTAGCTATGTTAGGGTTAATATTTATTTTACAGGTAAATTGTTAATTATTTTAAGTAGGTATAATAGCTATTAAATAGTTATTAACTATTTAATATCTACCTAGTTAAAATAATTACCCAATTACCTGTAAAATAAATCCTAACCTAAGTTACAAATACACCTACACTATCAATAAATTAAATCAACTACAAACATCTATCTAAAAATACAATTAAATTAACTAAACTAAATTACAAAAAATAAAAAAAGATTACAAGATTTTTAAGCTAATTACACCTATTCTAAGCCCCCTAATAAAATAATAAACCCCCAAAATAAAAAAAATTCCCTGCCCTATTCTAAATTAAACAAATTTCAAAGCTCTTTACCTTACCAGCCCTTAAAAGGGCCTTTTGTGGGGCATGCCCCAAAGAATTCAGCTCTTTTGCATACAAATACAATACCCCCCCCCCCCCATTACAACCCACCACCCACATACCCCTATTCTAAAACCACCCAAACCCTCCTTAAAAAAGCCTAACACTACCCCCCTGAAGATCTCCCTACCTTGTCTTCACCACACCGGGCCGAACTCCTGATCCGATCCGGGCGATGTCTTCCTCCAAGCGGCAAAGAAGAATTCTTCCTCCGGCGATGTCTTCCTCCAAGCGGCAAAGAAGAATTCTTCCTCCGGCGACGTCTTCCTCCAAGCGGCAGCAAAGTCTTCATTCTTCCGGCGGCATCTTCAATCTTCTTTCTTCGCTCCGCCGCTGCGGAGCATCCATCCCGGCCGACTACTGAACTTGGAATGAGGTACCTTTAAATGACGTCATCCAAGATGGCGTCCGCCGAATTCCGATTGGCTGATAGGATTCTATCAGCCAATCGGAATTAAGTTAAAAAAATCTGAATGGCTGATTGAATCAGCCAATCAGATTCAAGTTCAATCCGATTGGCTGATCCAATCAGCCAATCAGACTGAGCTTGCATTCTATTGGCTGATCGGAACAATGAAGACTTTGCTGCCGCTTGGAGGAAGACGTCGCCGGAGGAAGAATTCTTCTTTGCCGCTTGGAGGAAGACATCGCCGGAGGAAGAATTCTTCTTTGCCGCTTGGAGGAAGACATCGCCCGGATCGGATCAGGAGTTCGGCCCGGTGTGGTGAAGACAAGGTAGGGAGATCTTCAGGGGGGTAGTGTTAGGCTTTTTTAAGGGGGGTTTGGGTGGTTTTAGAATAGGGGTATGTGGGTGGTGGGTTGTAATGGGGGGGGGGTATTGTATTTGTATGCAAAAGAGCTGAATTCTTTGGGGCATGCCCCACAAAAGGCCCTTTTAAGGGCTGGTAAGGTAAAGAGCTTTGAAATTTGTTTAATTTAGAATAGGGCAGGGAATTTTTTTTATTTTGGGGGTTTATTATTTTATTAGGGGGCTTAGAATAGGTGTAATTAGCTTAAAAATCTTGTAATCTTTTTTTATTTTTTGTAATTTAGTGTTTTTTTTTTTTTTAATTTAGTTTAGTTAATTTAATTGTATTTTTAGATAGATGTTTGTAGTTTATTTAATTTATTGATAGTGTAGGTGTATTTGTAACTTAGGTTAGGATTTATTTTACAGGTAATTGGGTAATTGTTTTAACTAGGTAGATATTAAATAGTTAATAACTATTTAATATCTATTATACCTACTTAAAATAATTAACAATTTACCTGTAAAATAAATATTAACCCTAACATAGCTACAATGTAATTATTAATTATATTGTAGCTATCTTAGGGTTTATTTTATAGGTAAGTATTTAGATTTAAATAGGAATATTTTAGTTTATAAATGAATTAGATTAATTTAATATAAATTTAGTTAGGGGTGTTAGGGTTAGATAGAGTTAATATAGTTAATATAAATACTATAGTAACTATATTAACTATATTAACCCTAATATAATTAGGGTTAATATAGTTAATATATATAATGTAATACCTATATTAATTATAATATACTTAGGGTTAATATAGATAATATAGCTGGCGGCGGGGTAGGTAGATTAAATAAGGGGTTAATCATTTTAATAGAGATGGCGGCGGTGTAAGGGGCTTACATTAGGGGTTAATAATATTAATATAGCTGGCGGCGGTATAGGGGGATTAGATTAGGGGTTAATAATTTTTATATAGGTGGCGGCGGTGTAAGGGGTCAGATTAGGGGATAGATAAGGTAGATGACAGCGGTGTAAGGGGTTCTAATTAGGGGATAGATAAGGTAGATGGCGGCGGTTTTAGGGGCTCACAGTAGGGGGTTAGTTTATGTAGATGGCGGCGGGGTCCGGGAGCGGCGGTTTAGGGGTTAATAACTTTATTAGGGATTTCGGGGGGGGGGATCGCGGTTGACAGGTAGATAGACATTGCGCATGCGTTAGGTGTTAGGTTTATTTTAGCAGATCGCGGTTGACAGGGAGATAGACATTGCGCATGCGTTAGGTGTTAGGTTTATTTTAGCTGCCAGTTTAGGGAGTTACGGGGCTCCAATAGTCAGCGTAAGGCTTCTTACGGCTGCTTTTTGTGGCGAGGTGAAAATGGAGTAAGTTTTCTCCATTTTCGCCACGTAAGTCCTTACGCTGCATATTGGATACCAAACTGCGCGGGTTTGGTATACCTGCCTATAGCCCAAAAAACTACGGGCGACGGCAGAAATATACGCGCGTAACTTCTAGGTTACGCCGTATATAGGATACCAAACCCGCGCAAATATTGGCGTTGCCGGCTTTTGCGGGCGACGATTTTTATCGGATGGACCCCCTGAAGTCTAAGGTTAGAAGGTTTAAGAGTAACTTGCAAGAGGTTGATGAATGGCATAGCCTTCCAACAGAGGTGGTAAGTACAAATAAAATAAAGGAATTTGAAAATGCCTGCAATTTATTATTATTATTATTATTATTATTATTATTATTATTAATAATAATAATAATAATAATAATAATAATAATAATAATACTTAATAATAATAATATTGTTGTTCTTATTAGTAGTACTAGTAGTAGCGTGTCAACACATTCTGCAGCTGTATACAGGGAATACCAGGAAAGCAGACTAGCACAGAGGGATTATGTAGATCTGCTCCCTAGAGAGTTACAATCAGAGTGTAAATTGCAGACAAAAGGTAGGGGATTAGCATATGGTGAGTGCTCATTGTAAATGATAATCAGTTAAAGATGGCAAATTTTAGTTGGTCTTGGGTGTGCAATAGACTTATCTGAAGAGGTAGGTTTTAAGAAAGGATTTAAATCTTAGAATACCGGGGAAGAGTCTGATAGGATGACAGAAGGGAGATGGTGACGTGAGGATCTGAGAAGAAGTGAAGGGTAGTAGATAGAGATGAGAGAGATATATAGTGGGGTATGGGGTCAAGTCCAACAAAAAAAAGTGTGGGAACTCACCAAGACTTCCACCCTCCCTCACAATTAATATTGTTTATATATATATATATATATATATATATATATATATATATATATATATATATATATATATATATATAATCACACATGCGCACACACACACACACTGTATTTATATGTATATAATCTATACATTTTGGTTAATGAAAGCAAATTTAATCCAATGACCTGTTGAAGGGTTGTCTTTGGGCCTGAGAATCCCCCTCTGTCTCACCCATTTAAGGTGCAATAGTCCTATTTCTGCTGAGGGGAGCTAAATAACTCTAGAGCAAGCCACACAGAAATGTAAGAACCATGTGTAATAAAAGATAATATTCATAACTGTGGTGATAACATAGCAGGACCGCTGACAGTCTTACGTTTAGTGTATTGTAGGAAGGATTACTGCCCACTACTAGAGGATCTCACTATCTCTCTAACCAGACTGTGCTTCAGGAACTCCCAGCAGCAGCAGTGTTTACTGAGGTGTTTCTGTTCTCTGTCCAGAGGGAACTTGGTTCCGCCTGCAAAAATAGTGCAGAAACTCCTTTCCCATGCTTTCCCACCCGACTTGAACCCTGGGTATGATATTGTAGAGAACTTGATAGGTGAGGGTTAGAATTTTAAAGGATTATTAAACAGTATGAGATTGTAATTTAAAATGTTCAATTATGTATAGTAAAAAAAAACCTTTGCAGTATACTTTTATTATTTAGTTTGCCCCCTTTTCCTGTAATTTAACTCTGAAAATGTTTGGGAGCTGCCATATTTAAACTTAAGTTTCCTTTTATATATATTTCCTCCTGCTGTCTGCTGATGACAATTAAGGACTGATATAAAACAGGCAATAAAAGAGACTGTCCAAACAAGTCTGTGTGGAACCTAAGATTCTTATCTCAAATGGTTTTTACACAGCAGAAACAGCTAGACCGAAAACATGGTGGTGCCATTCCTTTATTAGTATTATTATTTAATTGTAAAGTGTCAACAGATTCTGCAGCTCTAACTTTATATATAAAGTAAACTACTTTATAGAAACTTAACTTTTACATTTATGTTTTCAATATTTAAATAACTAATCTAATTTTAAAAACACATTTACATAATATTCTAAGGCTAATTTTTGCTTTGGATACATCATTATGTTTAGCATTTATTTACTGTTTAATATCCTTTTAAAGGGACATTATACACTAGATTTTTCTTATATAGCCCATACAGCTTTTATTTATTTTTTAAAATCTATAGTTTTGTTTCTTTTTAAATAACAGTGCTCCGATTTTCAGACTCCTAACCAAGCCCCAAAGTTTTAGGAGAATACTGATGTATACCTACTCCAGATTGCTCCTGTTTGTGTAAAGAGTCTTTTCATATGCAGAGGAAGGGGGTGGGGGAGTGTCTGTTATTTCCTACTCGCAGTGGGTGTTCCAGCTACCTTATTAACAGAACTAAACTGGGAGCATCTAAGTAAGTTTTTAAACGGTTTTATATTGGATTTTTAGATCAGTATCTGTGCATATTATTCCTTATAGTAGTGTCTATTACCTGCAGTTATATGAAAATTGGTGTATACTGTCCCTTTAAAGAGGCCATGGTTTTGCTGATTCTGGATAATAGAAACCAGGGTAGCAACTGACAGTGGAGCAGTGATAGAGGAACAGCAGGTAAAGTGAATGAACATAATTAAGATAAGAATAGTGCAAACATCTTGGGCCTTCTGTTTCTTAACTGCCATCAAAATATATCTTTCTTTGTTTATAAAGACAGAGCTGAAGAGGGGTGTGGATATATAGGGCTCGATTTATTATCCCGTGTGGGTCAGGGGCGTACATATTCACCCCTGTCCATCTGCCTTCTCTGGTGGGCAGCGATCCGTTTTTATCATTGCACATGAACCCTCCTGTGCGCTTGTGTGCAATCCCGCCCCCTGCCCAGCCAATCATGAGCGGGCAGGAGCTGTCAATCTCCCCAGACGGAAGTGCCCGGGAGTTTGAAATTCTCCACCTTAGAGGTGGACAGCATGGCAGGGAAGCAATGGTCTGATGGTCCTGATCTCAATCAAGCCATAGTTGGGAGATAAAAATAGAGAAAGAGGAGGCTATAGATAAACAAATTAATAGAGGGATGAAAGATGGTGGGTGGATGAATTGATTCCAGAAGAGATTTATTGAAAACTCTGTGCATAGATATTTCTATATTTTCCTTGATTCATTTTTTTGTTCATATACTAAGGGAATTCAATCACTGGGATTAAAAGGAAGGTGACACCTCAAAACTAATTTATTTCAATTTAAAGTCAAATTGATTTAGAATGGAAACCATCTCGCCACACCTAAAAGATCTGTTTTGATGTTTTGACCAAAAACAATGCAAAACTCTCCCTGAGCTGGAGTTGGCTGGTAGTAGAAAAATGTTTTATCTAGATAATGCCAGCTCATCTCTTTTTTATTTATTTTTTTCCTGAATTTCTCTTGTAGCTGTGCTTGGGTTTTGTTTATTGCAGTAGACTTTTGTATTGATGTCAATATCAGGTCTGTCACTAGGCCGTAGTGGAAATGTTGCTGGGACGGGGAAAAAAAATCACGATGGACATTGTATAGCTGAGATGTTACTAGTTCCATTCCCAAAAGGTGTGCAAACTCCAGTTAACCTATCTGATGCCACAGTGCTGCAACATAGTGTGCCATTGCTATTATGCAAGGGGTTAATACTAACTCTAACCATAACCACGGCGATGTTGCCACTTGCATGTTACCAAGATGGGTGACCAGTGACATCACTGAAATGCAATAACATGGGTGGTGAGATATTGTATAGATAATAGACAAGATATCTGCCTGCCAAGTCATTTGCAATATGTGTACATTCAGTAGTGTAGACAGATACTATTTAATTATTAAAGGCTGCTGCCGCATCTTAAGATATTCCTACATTACTGATCCGAGCTTACCATGTGTTTAACCCCTGCAAAATATTTAAACACATAGGCACAGTCCCAATTGGCAGCCACATAATTGCAGCTGGTTATTGTCAGCTACATGTGACTGCTGGATGCACTTTATTTCCTGTCAATCAAGCTTGTACATGAGACTGTACTTGACCATCAGTTTCTAAGTAAGGTCGGAGGTCAGCACTTGAGGATGTGTAAAAAGTGCTTATCTCTGTATTTAAAAAAAAAAAAGCCTAAGGCACTTTATATTACACAGTGTGTTACACAGTATGCTATTGACCTTTATTCCCCTTCAATTTATCTTCAGGATGGTCTTATACATATTTCAGGCATTATATCAATTCCTTACTTTATTTCTCTTCCATCAAGCTTCTCATGCCTCTCCAGATCTGCCATTTCTATTTACTAAAGAAGTAAATTAGAACGTTTTTAAAAATTGTATATTCTATCCAAATCATGAAAGAATATTTGGAGGTTTTCTGTCCCTTTAAAATACATTTTTAAAGGGACATAAACCCAAATATTTTCTTTCATGATTCAGATTGAGCATACAATTTTAAGTAATTTTCCAATTTACTTTTATTATCTAATTTGCTTCATTATCTTTGTATCTTTTGTTGAAAACCATACATATGTAGACTCTGGAGGTGGGCGCTAGCTGCTGATTGGTAGCTGCACCTATATGCCTCTTATCATTGGCTTACAGATGTGTTCAGCTAGCTCCCAGTAATGCATTGTTGCTGCTCCTTCAAAAAAGGATACCAAGAAAATGAAGCAACATTGATAATGAAAATAAATTGAGAAGTTGTTTTAAAATTGTATGCTCTATCTGAATCACAAAAAAATATTTTGAGTTTCATGTCCTTTAAGTCATTTACTGATAGGTATACATTAGCATTGACATCTTTATTGATTTCACAAATGTAATGGTAGACATGTTATATTTGTGTTTTTTACATTTACAGTTCATGTAAGTTAAAGATAATGACATATTCATTATACATTTATTTTATTTAACACAATTCAATTGTTCTAAAAAATTGTCCGTCTTCTTTGTTCTCATGGGTAGTGACATCTTGATTTTTGGGCTTGAGCATTCACAAATCAGTGTCGAATATCGTAATCTTCTATCCAATGTGTGTTATCAGTCAATCTGTGGGTTTTGAGCATTTATCACGTGTCAATTGCCTTTGCCTGTGAAATTCAATAAGTCCATTTTGTTTAGACATGTGCGATTCTATTCGGTCCGAAACGAAATTCGGACGAATTTGTCGAATTCGGATCGATTCGAATTGCGGTAGTGCCAAATCTACCGAATAAATCTGAATCAATTCGAATTTATTCGGTAGATTCGGATGGCCGTGTATTACACTAGTATTGTAAAGTATACTAGTGTAATACACAGCACATCCCATTTAACACTGACCGAAATTCCGAATCGATCCGAACCGAAATTCGAATCGAACCGAATTTTTCGAAGCTGCACATGTCTAATTTTGTTGTCATCATTTACCGAATATCTTGTGGTCAGATAGTGATCGCCAAAGTCATTGTTGTCCATGGATACAATGGGAGAATTTTCCGAAGTCCACTCCTCTCTGCTCCAAAGAGCAGTAGATAAATAAAATCAGTAAGCTTGTATTAAAAAAAAAAGTATATAAACGAGTTGCATTTACACATGTTTGCTGAGGAAAATGTTTAGTAAAAACTGCTTTCATTTAAATTGAGATTAATATTGTAGTATGGGTTTTGTACTTCCAACTTATCCTCACTAGCTGATGAGGAAAAGTACCTAAGTTTTGATGGTGGAGAGGAACATGGCTCTAAAAGTATGTTAACAAAACACTGATTTATTCAGGACAGGAGCAAGAATTTTTTATTATTAAAAATAAATAAATATATAATTCCTCTTTTAATCCTTTGAGTGCTAAGCACTTTCCCACCAGGGTGCTAAGATATTTTAATGTTTTTTTTTAAAAAAAAATTATTTTTTGAACAATTTTTTTTTAAACTTTTTTCTTTTTTCTTTCAGACCCCCAAGACGGGTCTTGGGGGTCTGCAGCTGCTTAGGTGCCTGAGATACAGGCTTCTAAGCAGCATGCCCCCTGCTCCTATACTTAACATTGTTAAGTATAAATAAAGTTGCGTGGTGACGTCATTACGTCACCACGCAAAACGGAAAGCCCCGGCGATGCCTGTCACTCTACAGGCACGATCGCCAGGGTAGGAGCGGGTGGGAGCCCCCAGGTCTCCCTCAAGGTGGGAGAGTGCTAGTGATGGCTCTGAGCCGTCATTAGCACCAGAGTGGGAAACTCTGTGACGGCTCAGAGCCATCATTAGCACTCAAAGGGTTAATAGCAAAACAAGCTTAAAGGGACACTGAACCCAATTTTTTTTCTTTTGTGATTCAGATAGAGCATGCAGTTTTAAGCAACTTTCTAATTTACTCCTATTATCAAATTTTCTTCGTACTCTTACTATCTTTATTTGAAAAAGAAGGCATCTAAGCTAAGGAGCCAGCCAATGTTTGGTTCAGACCCTGGACAGCCCTTGTTTATTGGTGGGTGAATTTATCCACCAATCGTCAAGAACAACCCAGGTTGTTCACCAAAAATGGGCCGGCATCTAAACTTACATTCTTGCTTTTCAAATAAAGATACCAAGAGAATGAAGAAAATTTGATAATAGGAATAAACTAGAAAGTTGCTTAAAATTGCATGCTCTCTCTGAATCATGAAAGAAAAAATATGTGTTCAGTGTCCCTTTAATAGAGTAAATACTTTCAAGCATTTGTAAATGTCTTTACGTTGTTTGCTTTATTTGCAAAAAAGTATTTGTTTCAAATTTGCATAAACATACACAATAACTGTAATGGGTTTGCATGAATTTGAGAGTACTTTGCGTGTAGTTTTCTGTTAATATTTCTCCAAAATAGCCCCTTTTCCATGCCTTTAAGTCTTTTATGGATCAGATAGACCATACAATGCAAAGAGGCTTTTTATTTTCTCTTGGTCTCCTTTTTTTAAAAGCATATCCTAGGTAGGCTTGGAGCAGCAATGCACTACTGGGAGCTATTTGTTGATTGGCTACTACACATACACACATACAGGTATGTGTCTTGTCATTGGATCACCAGATGTGTTCAGCTAGGTCTCATCAGTCCCTGCTCTGGAGCTCACTTTATCTATGTATTGTATCCCTTTGCAGAGTTTAAACACATAGTTTAAAGGGACATAAAACCCAAAAATGTTGTTTCATGATTCAAACAGAACATACAAATTTTAGACAACTTTCCAATTTACTTCTATTATCAAATTGTCTTTGTTTTCTTGTTATCCTTTGTTGAAAAGCAGGAAGGTGAGTTCAGGAGTGGGCACATGTCTGCAGCACTACATGGCAGCAGTTTTGCAACAATGTTATACATTAACGAGCACTAGAGGGCAGCACTATTTCCTGTCATGTAGTGCTCCCAACATGTGCACGGTACCTATCTAGATATCTCTTCAACAAAGAATAACACAAGGACGCTAATTTGATAATAGAAATAGTTTGGAAAGATTTTAAAAAAATTGTATTCTCTGTCTGAAAAATGAAAGAAAAAAAATTGGGTTTCAAGTCCCTTTAATGCAAGCAGCAGTGCAATAATAAAATGCTTAGATCATTTTCTTTTTGCGCTTTTATGTCCCTTTAAACATTTATTCTTTCTTACCTTATATGCTAGATATGTGTTATATCCCAGAGACATCTGCATAAATTGTCTTAAAGGGATATGAAACCAACATTTTTCTTTAATAATTCGTACAGGGAATGCAATTTTAAACTGCTTTTTTATTTATTTCTGTTAACAATTTTTCTTTGTTCTCTTGGTATCTTTTATTGTAAATCAGGTATATATGCTTAGGAGCTGGCCCATTTCTGGAGCACTATATGACAGCTGTTTTGCAAGAGCAGTAGATGACGGCACTATTTCCTGCTATTTAATGCTCCAGATGCCTATTTAGGTATCTCTTCAACAAAGAATACAATGGGAACGAAGCCCAATTTGATAATATAAGTAAATTGTAAACTTTTTAAAAAATGGTACGCTCTGTCTGAACCACAAAATACATTTATTGGGTTTCAGATCCCTTGGAAACTAAGTGCACCAAGATCAAAATGATTAAAATGACAAATTGATAAACCTATAAATAATTAAAAGTCCTTGGCTGTTTTAAGCTATCGCGTTTAACTTGTGATTTTGAAAACAAAACATAAAGTAGGATAACACAATTGAATCAAGGTCATGCAGAGTGATTGGATTGCTAAAAATCTCGGCTGAAATGCTTTTTTGCGATTAACAGAATATTGTGACTACTTGCACTTTTGCAAATAGCTTATAGAGACATCAAAATGAAATGTTCATGATACAAACAGAACATGCAATTTGACATTGTTTCCCCTATTTATGTCTATTAACAAATTTGATTTGCTCACTTTGTATCCTTTGTTAAAGAGTAAACCTTGGCATGCTCAGGTTTGTGTTCATGTCTTAAGCACTCTATGGCAGCAATGTAATACATTGTTGCAAACCCTGCT
The DNA here is from genome assembly GCF_027579735.1 of Bombina bombina. Taxonomy (NCBI): domain Eukaryota; kingdom Metazoa; phylum Chordata; class Amphibia; order Anura; family Bombinatoridae; genus Bombina; species Bombina bombina. Next base: position 814,119,333 of record NC_069504.1, read on the forward strand.
GCCATAGATTGCTCAAGACACAAGCACATGTCTGATTATATATCAAGGATTACTTTTAACATAGGATACCAAGAGAATGAAGCCAAGTAAATAGATAGATTATTTTCTTTTTAAATTGCATGCTCTGTCTGAATCATGAAAGTTTAAAGGGACATGAAATCCAACATTTTTCTTTCATGATTCTGATAGAGCATACAATTTTGAACAACTTTCTAATTTACTTCTTGTATCAGATTTGCTTAATTTTTCTTGGTATCCTTTGTTGAATGAGCAACAATGGCTCAAAAGGTTGGGAGAGTCAATGAGAAGAGGCATATATGTGCAACCACCAATCAGCAGATAGCTCCCAGTAGTACATTGTGGCCTCTGAGCCTACCTAGGTATACTCTTCAACAAAGGACACCAAGAGAATGAAGCAAATTTGATAACAGAAGTAAATTGGAAACTTGTTTATAAGTCTATGCCTTATCTGAACCATGAAAGAAAAATTCTAGGTTTCATATGTCCCTTTAATGCAGCAAACTCTTTCTCAGTGTCCAGGAGAGGCAAATTGGGTATACCAAGATCCAGAACAATACTTAGGCTGTAGCCACCAATCAGAAAGCGCTACCCAGGTTCTGAACCAAAAATGGGTCAGCTCCTAAGCTTACATTCCTTCTTTTTCAATTAAAGATGCAAAGAGAACGAAGAAAAATTCATAATAGGAGTAAATTCGAAAGTTGCTTAAAATTGCATGCTCTATCTAGATCATAAAAGAGAAAAAAGTATGTTTCATATCCCTTTTAAGTACAACAGGGACATATAAATCAGTGGCTCTTCAGTTTTTCCTCATGGCTGGATTTATATATATATACAGTTGTATGTAGAAACGCAGTGTGACAGTCTAATCCATTATACACGCAACTTTATGTCATTAAGGGTCTTAACTTTGTTTATCCTCTTGTACTTGTAGTGACCTCAGATTCTCCCTCCAAAAAAAGACAAAGTGCACCTCTACAAGCTGAGACTGTTGTCGATGGAGTACACACAACTTCTAACTCCATGAACTCTGCCGTCCCCAATCACGTGGCTCCTTTAGTGCCTAGCTCTGGGGGGAAAAAAGGCCCCTCATATGCTGAAGCCAATGGAAGCAATGTCATCCTTATAGAGCACAGTTCCTTGATACGAAGATCAGCCCCAGATGACTCCTCGGTTCCTGCACCTGAAACAAATCCTCAGTACACTTATGCGAACCCGCCTCCGGCAGCAGATGACTCTCCTAGCAATTCCCCCGGGAGTCCCTTTCTACGTTTGCGCTCACCCAGTCCCCGCTCTCTGTTAGAGAGAGAGATTGAGGAAGTAAATGAGAGAGAGAAGGAGTTGAGAAAACAAAGAAGTAGTCTGTATGGTAAAGAGAATGGGCTCCAAGAGGTCACTCAGAAAGAACCAGAGAAAAAATGGGATGTACTGAGTGGAACCTATCAGCCAGGTGAGAACTTAGGACATTAAGGTAAACGTGTACTTACCATATTATTATTACTCAAACATGATAAATATTTCAAAATTATTTCTAACTATCATATATATTCAACAAACAAGTCTCTAAGTGCTGGTCACCAATTTATTTGAAAATAAATATAGTAGAATATATAGTAGTTTGCTGGGCCGCAGGGCAAAGACTGTGGTAGGGCCCCTCATTTCAATAACAAGCTTTCTGTAATCAGCAGAAGCTGAACCAGCCACCACATAGTAGAAAAAGGAGCTGCATCTCTTTGAATATCCTCCCCGGTTACTCTGGTGGTTGTTTTTTCGGTAAAGCAACACTGTGGCAGCCATCTTGGAAACTCCACCACCATATTGCAAATGCAAATCCATGCACTTTCCTTAAACTAAAACTGTAGGGTTTATAGAGGAGCACAAAGAGGGAAGACATGATAAACAAAGAGGTATGGTACTACTGATTGCAGTGCCCCATAGAGGTGTGGGCCAGTCTCAAGTGAGATCTCTGAGACCCTGTAGTTACACCCCTAGGAGTTTGCTAACGTACTTATGTTTTAATAAATATTAATGCTTCATATTAAAAATTCTAAATGATTATCTTTAACAGTAAACCTTAGGTTAAAGGGACAGTTTACTCGAAACAATTCTCCCCTTTAATTTGTTCCCAATGATCCACTTTACCTGCTGGAGTGTATTAAATTGTTTACAAGTATTTCCATTACCCTTATATTGGCATTTGAAATAGTTTATTTAGCCTGTGGTATCCCTACCCATCCTGAAAGTTTTTGGCCTCGAGGCCATGCTGTGTTAACACAGCCAGTAGAAGAAATTACACTCCCAGTGGGTTATAGAAGAGATAAGGAAATAAAATGTTAATTTTCCATTGTTCTCTCCAAGTATTGGTGATGATTGGTTTATGGGTAGATATAAGATAAAGAAGCAGGTATGTGTACACAATGTGATAAAGTAATGAGATCAGATTATATCTACAAGCTCAACCCATTTTATTAGGTTGTGGCTTCAAAACACAAAACCAGCTAATTCATATACACAATTACGCTTATAAAAAGCAAATCTCATACATTTTATACTCTGCAGCTGGAGAAAAAAAAAAGTAATTGGAAACACATTAAGGGAAAAACTATTTTATAGTATACTGTCTCTTTAAATGGGATTTAATTAATGCATCAATTTTTACAGTGACAATGTTTGATAAATAACTGAAAAAAATAAAAATGTTCTATTAAACAAACATTAGACTTAAAATTTAACAACACTTAAAATGTTTCATTATTGAAACACTAACTTTATTGCAATATACCTTTATTTTTATTTTGCTGCAAAATACATCTGAAAATTGTGCTTGTTCACTTTCTCCCAGGGAGGCTTTGGTTTATTAATATCTACTTCTATGTGAACTAATGTTTTTCTTCCCGTCCCTTGTCTCATTTGAGCTTTCAAAGTAATGGTAAAATCAGGTCTGGAATCAAAGTTAAATTTTAGATGGACTTTAAAGAGACAGTCAACACCAGAATTTTTGTTGTTTAAAAAGGTAGATAATCCCTTTATTACCCATTCCCCAGATTTGCATAACTAAGAAATTAGTTTATGAACCTCCTAGGATTAGCTTTCAACTAAGAATACCAAGAGAACAAAGATAAATTGGTAATAAAAATAAATTGGAAAAGTGTTTAAAATTACATGCCCTATTTAAATCATGAAAGTTTTTTTTTTTACTTGACTGACCCTTTAAATGATCACTTCTCATAAAGATGGGTTGTAACTTTTTAAACTAGTCATGCCATTTTAATCCCCCACGTTCTAGCTACCCAATCCAATCGGCACTCTAGCCGTATGGCACTTTTTTTGTAGCTAGAGAGCAATTGGAAAACAATTCAAATTGTTAACTGGAGTTTTGAAGTGGGCAGCCCGGCCCAGATTAAAAAGTAAGTTACAGCGCATCTTTATTAGAAGTGATCAATTAAAGCCCATCTAAAATATTGCTTAGATTCCAGACCTGGAATCTCAGTTTTGCACCAACAATCATCCTAGCATTCTTTTTAATAGCAGTGTGGTTACTAGGTAGTTTGGGTGTAAATATTATTGCGTGCACATAAAAATATGTTTATATTTAACTATTCGATAGAGATTAGAAAGGAATATATGTCTGTGTGAACCTGATGAATACATTATTTAAAAAGGGAAAGGAAAGTCTAAATTAAACTTGCATGATTCAGATAGAGCATGTCATTTTAAGACACTTTTAAATTCACTTCTATTTTCAAAGGCGCTTTGTTCTCTTGGTATCCCTTGTTGAAAAAGAATAGGCATATATCCTACACTAGTAGGATCTAGCTGCTGATTGGCACTTGCACAAATTTGTCTCTTGTGATTGGCTGTGTTCAGCTAGCTGTCAGTAGTACAATGCTGTTCCTTCAGCAAAGAATGAAGCAAATTTGATAATAGAAGTACATTTAATTTATTTTCTTAAATTGTATGTTCTATCCAAATCATGAAAGATAATGTTGGGGTTTTCTGTCCTAGCCATTTAATTTATATAAGGTCCTAAGATGACTCAGTGCTAAACCAGGGTCCCTTTTGTTTTGAGGGATTTCTGAGAAATCGGGGAAAAGAAAAAAACAATATTCATTTGACAAAATAAAGCTGCATTAGTCAATTAGTCATTGCAGTATTCTTCTTAGATATGAAGGTATTATCATAAGGTTTACAGTTTGTGTGCTTAGTGTGCTATAGGTAATTAAAAAAAAAACAACAACCCAAAACAATGATTAACATAGTAGATGAGGTTGAAATAAAATGACAGAAGTCCGTTGAGTTCAACTTATACAAATCTAATATCCTTACAAAAAAGCTCTGGTTGAGTTAAAAGGGACAGTCTACTCCAGATTTTTTATTGTTTAGAAAGATTCTGTAGGTTATCTCTTTATTACCCATTCCCCAGTTTTGCATAACCAACACAGTTATATTAATACACTTTTTACCTCTCTGATTACCTTGTATCTAAGCCTCTGCAGACTGCCTCCTTATTTTAGTTCTTTTGACACACTTGCATTTTAGCCAATTAACACCCTCTCATAAGTAACTCCATGGGCGTGAGCACAATGTCATCTATATGGGACACATTAACTAGTGCTGTCTAGCTGTGAAAAACTGTCAACTGCATTGAGATAAGAGGCGGCCTTCAAGGGCTTACAAATTAGCATATGAGCCTACCTATGTTTAGCTTTCAACTAAGAATAACAAGAGAACAAAGCAAAATTGATGATAACAGTGAATTGGAAAGTTGTCTAAAATTGCATGCCCTATCTGAATCATGAAAGTTTAATTTTGACTAGACTATCTCTTTAAATTAATCCCATTAAAAAGTGACCAATTTAACACAAGTGATCATATCCCGGAGTTCTGTTTCTAGCCAGAAATGTCTAAAAATAATTTTTTAAATGTATAAGATATTGGCAATTACTACCTCCTTAGGTAATAAATTCCACAATTTGATTGCTCTTACAGTGAAAAAACGTTGCAGGACATTAAATCTCCTTTCCTCCAGCCTTATATTGTGACTTCATATATAAAGTGTGCCTTTAATTTATCATTGATTTTATTGTAGTGTTAAGAGTTTGTGGTTACCCACAATATGACCAAAAAATCTACATAGAAGTCTGCCCTTCTGGGTGGTACAGCCAATCACAGGCCACGCAACCATCCCCATTTTCCAAATTGGATGCACACTATAAGAGACAGCATACACCTATTTTCATAGAACTGCATGTAATTGACATTACTATAAAGAAGAATATGCACAGATAATGATATAAACATTCAGTATAAAACATTTTAAAAAAACTTACTTAGAAGCTCCCAGTTTAGCACTGTTGATGAGGTTAGAGTGGGACACCCACTTAAAGGGGATGGGGAAACAAGAAGAGCTGACCTCCCCCCTACCTGCATATGAAAAGACAGATAACATAAACAGGAGCCAGCAGAAGTCTGTAAACACGTGTATACTTCTGACACTGTGGGGCTTGGTTAGGCTTAATTAGGAGTCTGAAAATCAGCACAATGTTATTAAAAAATAAGCAAAACTATACATATACTCTACCAGATGGGCTATATAAATGGATCATCTACAAAACATTTATGCAAAGAAAAATCTAGTGTACAATGTCCCTTTAAGTGAAATAAGACCTGCATTGGTCAGTGAGAGGTCTTGCTGTGCATGTTAAAATGGAGTGGGGGTACAGCCTCTGAGTGGCTGTAATGCTCATTGTAAACTTCAAT